>NC_083587.1:25370436-25670436 GCF_027579695.1 Neoarius graeffei
TGTACAACTGTAATGCTATTGAGGAGCTGACATTAGGCGAGCAACCTTATTTTCATGAGCATTTTTTGGTTTCACATCAATAAAAAGTGATTGTTAGGAAGATTTTTTGTAGTTTTATTTCTTGGTTCTCTGGTGTGTGTGTTATCTTGCCGTCTGAGGCCGCAGTGCGTAAATACATTTCCACAAAACAATGTATACTAAGTAACTTTAAAAACGCACAATGGAATTCAACACGATATCACTTTAGATCCATGCATATATTTGAAATTTATGATATTGTATGTAATGCACACACATCTTGAAACATCGATAAAGGACATTTATTGTCAAACTCAAGAATTAATTCACAATAAAAAAATTCAAAGTGACAGTTGGTCCATGTTCGGACCGTCATGCTGCAGATTCTGGGTCTGTGTCGTCCAGGGGTCTCAGCAGCAGTGACTGAGGGTGTCAGGAATCTGTCACGGAGGTGAGCTAGCCTGATGTGCTGATCCTGAACTGGCGTCGTGACTCGAGGCTGACCAGGGCGTGGACGATCCCTGGTGCTCCCTGTCTATCTGTAACGCTGACTCAAACGGGAAATGGTCGAATGATGAACACCGAAGTGCCGGGCGACCTCTGTCTGTGTACTTCCGGCACGCAACATCCTGATGGCCTGTTCACGTTGATTTTGGCTTAGGCGTGGCATCTTCAATAATGACAATTTTCCCATCATTTCCCCCAGGTATTTATAGGCAAGATTGTGTGTGTACAGTGCATGCAAAATTTGTTTGAAAATTAAAGCCTGTCCATGTCATTGACTACCCGAGTCATATTGTACGTTATTGAGTACAACTCCCTTAAATTCTGATTTGAGCACAGATTTGGAACTTATTCGGGCAGAACGAAGTTATTTTTCCATTGTGATATATTTCTTTTCTTCTTGAGATAAACTCAGCACAAATTCAGCAAGTTTTATCAATGTGCGTTTTTAAAGTTACTTAGTGTATTTTACAGTTATTTATGATGTTACAACAGGGCTAACGTCTGCCTACGAAGACAGCCAAAAGCACATAGCTTACCGCAATGTGTTTCCTCAAATTCGGCATTGAGTTTTTATAAGCTGAAACGTCCACTGGTTTGGGGAGACACATGTGACACCGCATAACATAACTATTATTTTTTTGTTGTTTGGAGAGTGAACATGGTTTGTATGTGTGGCCAGGGGTGTGCCTCTTCAGCTTGATGAGAAACGCTGGCTGCTGTCTCTGCCATTTTTCTTCTGCTTCCGTGCTCTTTTCCACCTGGACTGCTCTTGCCACAGGAATTTTGTGTGCGGGCGGGCGCGCGTGGCGGCTTGGCTCTGTGTGATTGGCGAAACGGAGTTAAACCATAGCTCCTCCCACTATGGCTCTGGCTGCTACATGTGATCGGTGAGATGCGGTCATGTGACAGAGCCTCTGCTGGAAGTCTCGACAAAACATAAACAAACAGACCACGCATCGCACGGATCAATAAAAATAAAGTAGCGAGTAATGAGCAGAATATAGCCCAATGTAATGGAGTAAAAGTACCGCTTCTTCTTCACAAATATACTCAAATAAAAGTAAAAAGTATGCTGCATTAAAACTACTCTTACAAGTACAATTCATCCAAAAAGTTACTCAAGTAAATGTAACGGAGTAAATGTAGCGCGTTACTACCCACCTCTGTCTGTCAGAGATGGTTGGGAGACAGATGTAAGTGCAGATGGTGTGCTTATTAATACAAGTGAAGAAAAGTAAACAATCCACAATGGCAGGCAAAATTGTGAAACAGGCAATAGGTCGAGCGAAACACAAACAGGCTATCATAGACTCAGCAGAATCAAAGACCAGAAACAGGAAATCAGGGATCAGGAAACCAAACAAGGAAATAAGGCTCAGTAACATGTCAGCAACGCAACTCAATACTTCACAAAGTAAATGTGTTTTCACATTCTCTATATAGGCGCGCCTATTGCGCATTAATCCTGTGCATGTGCGAGTCATTTACGGCGCGCACGAGAGTCCGCTTGGCGCAGGCACTGTCCGGAGCATGCCCGAGAGTCTATCTGATGCACATGCCAAGGCATGCAGGTGTGACACTCTTGCACAAAACTAGCACAAAATTAATGTAGATATAAATATCTTATGCCAAATTATTATGGCATGTTACAAAAAATAGAGAAAAAAATCTGAGTCCTCATCTCCAATTTACAAGTCCGAATGCAGTTAATGCATGAGTCTGAGTCCAAGTCCGAGTCATCAGTGCTCAAGTCCAAGTGGAGTCACAAGTCCTTAAAATTAGGGCACGAGTCAAACTCGAGTACTACAAGCCTCTGAATGTCTGTTTAATAATCACATGTGGATGATGTTTTTCTCAAAAATAATAATTCAAAACTCATTAGCAACACATGCAACATGGTTTAAAAGCTGAATGCACTACAGCAGCTTACACAATGTTGAAAGTAAATCCTTAATGTTCTAATCGATGAAGATTGTCTACAGCAGGGTTTCTGCAGGCTTGAACAAGTTCAATTTAAGACCATCTCATCTCATTATCTCTAGCTGCTTTATCCTTCTACAGGGTCGCAGGCAAGCTGGAGCCTATCCCAGCTGACTACGGGCGAAAGGCGGGGTACACCCTGGACAAGTCGCCAGGTCATCACAGGGCTGACACATAGACAACCATTCACACTCACATTCACACCTACAGTCAATTTAGAGTCACCAGTTAACCTAACCTGCATGTCTTTGGACTGTGGGGGAAACCGGAGCACCCGGAGGAAACCCACACGGACACGGGGAGAACATGCAAACTCCACATAGAAAGGCCCTCGCCGGCCCCGGGGCTCGAACCCAGGACCTTCTTGCTGTGAGGCGACAGCGCTAACCACTACACCACCGTGCCGCCCCTTTTTAAGACCATAACAGGTTAAATTTAAGACTTATGCCGCACAAAAAAAATAAAGAAAATTGGGAGAGCCTGAATTACTTTCGAAATAACAAAATTTATTATCATTCACCAATGAACTCATTACATCCCTAGGGTGCACTCTTGCATTAATGAGGAACTAAGTTGCAGTGGAGCCAAAGTCATCGCGCAAATCACTTGAGGATGAGGCATTCGATTCCGTACAGTTTGCGTGTTGTAACGTTACAGTTTGCACAGAGTTAGCTGATACACTGTCTCGAGATGTGCTTGGACCTGACAACGGTGAACAAAATTGAGTGATGGCATGCGAATGTTGCAGACTTTTATGGGCAGCCCGGTGCTTCTCCACTTTCGCGTGCGATTCCAGTGCCCTTACACCCAGGGTGCTGAGTTTGAGTGTTCTTTTGCACAATGTGCAGTACGCCTCAAACGGATTGTTTGGTACACATTTTAACCAGTCTACGAAATCATTGCGTTCAAGTCAGCAGTCGTTAAACTTGCATTTGCCCATTTTGCTACAAACCGTGACAATAGGGCTGTGCGATATGGGAAAAAATTAATATCCCGATACATTTTCTCCATTTCACGATATATATCTCGATATATTTAAATCTCCTCTAAAGGACCCCATGAAATCTAACTTTTACTCTTTACTGTTTTCACTACAATCCCTGCAGATTAAATAACATTCTTGGTTAACTTTACAGGTGGTTTTCAACAACACATTTTAAATTTTAATGTTGGTGATTAATCACAATTGAATTGAAATAAGACTATTTTTATTCAACAAAGATGTGGCACAAACTGCAAAAACAATCTTGAAAATTGCAACAAAGGGGCAATACAATACAGAGCTGCTCAGAGCTCAAATCAAATCAGTGCAAGCTCAACACTGAGAAAGACATTTAGCCTAAATAAGAAAAGTGCTCATTCATTAAATTATTTTAAAAAATAGATCTCCAAGCTATTAACCTGACCAGGGCCTCTGACAGCTTTGGCTGGGCCCGGGACAAAATGCTCTGAATGGGCCCCCCAGGCCAACCCCCACACACACCCACCTCTCTTATCCCAGTCTCTACTCACTCCAACCCTTAAATGACAGGTATTCAAAAAACATTCAACCGGTCAACAACTATTTCATTTTAGCATTTCAACATTTTTACAGTTTTAACATTTTAACATTTCCTTAGTCTGCAACTATTCAGGTGCGAAATGCAATGCGCCGGACTTTTGTTGTGGCAAAGTCGTCAATAAGGTCATTGAAGTCCAGCTTTTTCGCAAGTTCATGCTCTATTGAGGTTTTTCACCTGACGTCACAGGGTCACGTGATGCCCCGGTGTCCGCCATTTTGAACGGCAAGCTAGCTAATGTCAACATCATAGTACCTAGTATGTTACTGTAGCAATGTTTACGTTCAGTCATTTGGATGACTGTTAAAACCTTTCAGTCTCAAGTTTTTCCTTTACTGTATTTACTAGTTTACTGAGCCAGCCAGCCCCGGAGCGCGCTAGCTAGCTAGCGCCAGCCAGCCAGCCCCGGAGCGCGCTAGCTAGCTAGCTAGCGCCAGCCAGCCCCGGAGCACGCTAGCTAGCTAGTGCCAGCCAGCCAGCCCCGGAGCGCGCTAGCTAGCGCCAGCCAGCCAGCCAGCCCCGGAGCGCGCTAGCTAGCTAGTGCCAGCCAGCCAGCCAGCCCCGGAGCGTGCTAGCTAGCTAGTGCCAGCCAGCCAGCCAGCCCTGGAGCGCGCTAGCTAGCTAGTGCCAGCCAGCCAGCCAGCCCCGGAGCGCGCTAGCTAGCTAGCGCCAGCCAGCCCCGGAGTGCACTAGCTAGCTAGCGCCAGCCAGCCAGCCCGCCCCGGAGCGCGCTAGCTAGCTAGCGCCAGCCAGCCAGCCAGCCAGCCCCGGAGCGTGCTAGCTAGCTAGCGCCAGCCAGCCAGCCCCGGAGCGTGCTCAGTAAACTAGTAAATACAGTAAAGGAAAAACTTATAACGGGCCATGTCTCAACAGACTAAGAAGTTATTTCAATGACATTTAATAACATTTTGTTTATCCTGAGGACCAAAAGTAAATGAAAATGTGAACAAACCTTAGCTGTCAGTGAACAATCCTGGTGGAAGCAGGTAAACGTCGTTCTCTAAGCCTGCTAACCTCAATTTTTGCAAATACCTCTCCCTCTGCTCACCCTGTAAATGCCCTACGTCGCTGGATAGTGAAGGTGTTTTCTGCATCTCGCTCCTTTTTCTTTTATGTTTTTCGTTTGTCGCCTTCCTCACATTCAAACTGATTCGAGCTGTGCTGTCCAAAATGGCAGCATCACATGACTTGGTCACGTGGGTGAAATACCTCAATAGAAAGCATTGCCAGCCCATTGAGCCTCTCCTGTGACATGTTTGAGCGCAGGTAGCAAACGAAAAGCCAATGTAAAATGCAGGCTTGAAAAAAAAGCCCAAAACCAGCAACCTCACACACATTGTGATCCTGTGAAGTAATCCCCAATTTCACTTAATCTTTCCCCCCTGTACTGTAACGGAATAAGCGGTTACTGTTACTTTGTATCCTTTAACCGAACACCATTAAATGTATTCCGTTACGCCCCAAGCCTGCATGCGACAGCCCCCGCAATGCCTTCCTAAACTCGTGGATAGTCTACTATAATCATGCGATTGGGGTGCTCTTGAAGGAGCAGCGATGGACGGGGGATTTCGCGCAGGGCTGGGGGCGAACATAGTATACTGTGCATGCGTACTGTCCAGTGTGAAAAGCAGAGAAGAACACACCGCTCAAGAAACGGCTGGATATGATTGCGGGCTAATGTGAATATTCTTAGCTTCAATCAGATATATGAAACACAATGTTATTAAGCCGTTGTGGTTATGAAATGATTCAATGCCCTGTGCATTTGATATGGTGTTCAGTGTGACTTGCTCTCCCCTCGTTTGTAACATGAATTGCGTGCCGCGGTTGGGATTACTTTACGGGGCTGGAAAAAGTTGGCTGTGTCTTATCTGGCTCAGCTGCCCCACTGCCTTTGCTAGTACCTGCTGCATCATCCGAATCTTTTTTAAAATATTTATGCAGTGAGCCCCTGAGTCTCTTGGTTTCTTCCTCTCTTTTTCTCTTTTCTTTGCTCCTGACTTGTGCATGTTGGCAAATGGCACGCACGCTGATTGTCGAAGCGCTATGATTGAACGATGTCATTTTTTCCCCTTAATCAAAGAGTCAGACCAAACCATTTTTGCATTAGGGGTGGTAGGGGGTTCTTGACGCCTTTTTCAAAGACAATAAAGGCAAAAGATCTAGAAATCATTTATTGAATGCAAATATAGCACATTTCTCCCCCAAATCAACACATTTTGAAATGAAATAAAATAATTTAATCGCAACTTCATGAGAGCCCAGTTCTGGGCCCTCCCCATTCCTGGGCCCGGGACAACATACCCATTTGTCCCCCCCTGTCGGCGGGCCTGAACCTGACTACTGAGAACCACTGGAACATTCACAATAGAGAGAGATATTGAGGGAGAGAAGAGAGAGATCTGCAAAACATAATTTTTCTCTTTGCACACTTTTGAACTGAATGTTTTCTGGCTCTGCCTCTCAGATGTGTATAATTCCAGTATTGCCTTCTCTGTAAAATGTCTGCGAACAGGCAACTCATGTTTGGGATCGAGTGTGTTTAGTAATTTTTGGAAGCCTGGTTTTTCCACTATACTAACTGGGATCATGTCTTCGGCAATGAAGTTAGTGATTACATCTGTTATAGCTCTCCATCTCTGACTCGCTTTCTCATATAGGGGGGCTTTGGAGAACAAGGCCGCTATGGTCATTTGTTTAGCTCGTGGGGGGTTTTAGCTCGTGGGCAAGTAGTTCGGAGTTTAAGAGACTCTTCATACTGTACCGGGTGAGTTTTCAGGTGATGGAACATATTTGTCATGCTGCTGCCTTTCGTGATGACAGGTTTTTTTGCACACTTTACAAACTGGCATTTGCTGTTCCACGTCCTCCTCGCGATATCCAAAAAATGCCAGATGACTGACCCCTTACTAGTTCTTTTAGGAACCAATTCGTCCGCTTCCATTTTTAATTTGTCTCTGAAATTGACAGAGCTTACACGGTAGCCTACGCAACACCAGCGATTGCACGAACTGAGTCAGCACTGTAAACCGGAACCAGGAAATCTTCCCTCCGGCAGTGTTGCCAGATACTGCTGACGTTTTCCAGCCCAAAATATGTTCAAAACCCACCAAAACGCACTTAAAACCGCCCAATCTGGCAACACAACTGAAACTAGAAAATCTTCCCGGAAGTTCCTTTCAGCACCGAGATGCCAACCAATCCTGGGTGACATCTAGGTGCTGAAAGGAACTTCCGGGAAGATTTTCTACGTGCAGAATAATTCTGCACGTAACCTAGGTCTTAAATTACCCAAATGACATTTTAGACCAACAGTGCAAAATATCTCTGTATTTTAGACTTTTTTAGGCCTAAAATTGAAAATGTGTAATTTTAGACTTTTTTAGACTCCGTGGACACCCTGCTACAGAATGTCCAAACAGCTCATTCGGTATCAGCAAATGGAATTAATTCATTTGGATTGGAAAAAATCTTCATGTCATATGATCATTTGGTTATATTTTTGTGATGTTTAAGCAGAATTTACAGACAAATACTCAGGAAGTTTTTTAAATGATGTGGACCCACTGACTTGGAGAGCTTCTTGAGACCTGGACAGGATATTTATAAGTCTATATGTAATGGAATGTAATTGATGGTATGAATGTGTCTTCTGGCATGACATGGAGAACACTGGATGATGTGCTGCCAGGTGTGAACTTTTATTATTGAATTATTACCTTGCCGCTGTTATTTAAACGTGACTACTTATTTATGGATATTTGTTTTGCCATTGGCTCCTGGCCAAGTTGGTGGCATATGCATACTTTTGTGAGTTATGACAATCTCTAGGACATGGTCAGAACATGCTTTTAGTGATTGAATTGTCAGTCAGTTCCAGTTGGAATATATCTTGAGATTGATGTACAAAAGTACAAAATGGCTACAGCTTTAAATTACTCAGTCTAACCTTTTCATGCTGGAAATAGTGGAAAATGCTGAGTGCAGTTATAAGCACTGGGCATGCTTATTAATCGTTGCAGCTATTAAAAGCTCATGCTTGGTTAACAAACCTCATCACATGGATCAATGAAGCAATTAAACCCAGAATGAGGAACAGAGGAGAAGGCATGGGACTGTGTCTCTCTCTCTGTGACTGTGAAAAGTGCAGCATGGTGTATATCGATCCTGTATTCACCTTGTCTGAATGCAGGATCATTTCCTCTATTCAGTGCAGAAACAGAATCTGAGTCAGCAGCTTTAACCTGGATCCATTTATCTGGAGGGAGAATAGCTGCTTACCTTTCTCAATGCTGTACTCAACTCTAATACATCGTTTTTGAGCATAAGCTGCTTAAATTGTGCATAGAGCAGAAATATTAGGAAACAATTTGTGGCTGTTTAGCTGATTCCACAAACGTGTAGTATTATTTTTTGATGCAGTGGCTTCTTCTGACACTCCTGTGGCCAACTGCAGTTTTTAAAGACATATAAATACACAGGACACAAGAGATCAAGGGGCCCTTTCTTGGCCATAAGCTGTTGGCTGAATAGAATAGCTAATCAAGGGTCTTGGAATGCTTGTATTCCAGCAGCACCCACAAAAGATGAATCTCATCTCATCTCATTATCTCTAGCCGCTTTATCCTTCTACAGGGTCGCAGGCAAGCTGGAGCCTATCCCAGCTGACTACGGGCGAAAGGCGGGGTACACCCTGGACAAGTCGCCAGGTCATCACAGGGCTGACACATAGACACAGACAACCATTCACGCTCACACCTACGGTCAATTTAGAGTCACCAGTTAACCTAACCTGCATGTCTTTGGACTGTGGGGGAAACCGGAGCACCCGGAGGAAACCCACGCGGACACGGGGAGAACATGCAAACTCCACACAGAAAGGCCCTCGCCGGCCCCGGGGCTCGAACCCAGGACCTTCTTGCTGTGAGGCGACAGCGCTAACCACTACACCACCGTGCCGCCTCAAAAGATGAATATTCAACAAAATAAGTCTAATCCAGAAAGTTTGCCAAAAGTTTAGTCATGTTTACATAGTAGTAAGAAATGAAACATCTGATTATGAGGAGGAACTACAAGGTCATCAAGTGAGCCAGAAACATTGACTGACCAAAAACTATTGAAAATTATCTGTTTAAATAAAGGATTGAAACTTTTCTACCTCCTTTTCTGTTGCAAAGGAACCAAGTTTGCTCTTAGTAGTGGTGCATTTCAACCACCACACAAAGCAAGCACAGGTACGCCATAGCACAGAGGGTTGAATAATTGACAAGGCAACTTTCCAACTGATGTACTCAACCCATAGATACACATTACACATCAAAGATCAAAGCCAGACAAAATCTGATACTCAAGATTGGGTATGGAGCTCTGCTATAACCATCAATCAGTAGATGGATGGACAGATGGAAAGTAGCAAAAACAACATACTCACAACCAAAATGGACTATTTAAGAAATTCCTATTAACATAATTAAGTAGTTACTGAATTAACTTTTGTTAACATATATATATGTGAAAGCAATCAAGTGCCAAGTTGAATGCCTATATAGCTCTGAACCAATTGAAATCTCACATGTTAAGATTTTCTATCAATTGATCAATTTTATCAAATTTATAGTTAAGGTAAATTTGAGATTAAGGGTATAGGTTAGGATGTGGTTAGCATTTGCACCTTTTTGTAACAGCTTAATTTGGATTAAATTGAACATTAAATCGTGAAGAAAATATAGTAAACAGGGACAGGCGGAGAGTCAGGCGATCAGCAAACAGAACAATGTGGGCAAATCCAAAATCAAAGCAACAAGGAAGGATCAAAAACCAGAATAGCAAGATACAAGATGCAAGGCTTAGTAGGTCAGTGTAGCGCGGACAATGAGTGGGTGGAGCACAGAGGACGGCAGGACAACGTTTGGAGGTAGTGACAGCGTATTTATTAATAAACTTTTCAGTCTAATAATCGCAGCACACAGACACACACTCAGCCTCCAATCCCGGGTCGCGCTCCCTCTGCTCTCTCTCAGCCTCCTAAAATAGGGAGCGGTTTACTGGGAAAACACACAGAAAACACAGGTTAATTACAGTCAGGTGTAGCGAATCTGCCACTCACCTTCCCCGGCTCCACCCTCCTGTCACAGACCGATGCTTGACCATGCCCCCGCTGCCACATACCCCCACCGCCCGACTCAGGCCGGGCGCCCGTCCGGCCCGCAGCCGACTCCCCCCCCCTTGACGGGAGAGGAAGTCCGCCACGACCATCTGCGCCCCCGGCCTGTGGACCACCTTGAAGTTGAAGGGTTGGAGTGCCAGATACCAACGGGTGATCCGCGCGTTGGCATCCTTCATGCGGTGGAGCCACTGGAGGGGCGCGTGGTCCGAACAGAGGGTGAAAGAGCGCCCCAGCAGGTAGTAACGGAGGGCGAGGACCGCCCACTTGATCGCCAGGCACTCCTTTTCAATGGTGCTGTAGCGCCCCTCACGCACTGACAGCTTGCGGCTGATGTATAGGACTGGGCGGTCCTCCCCCTCCACCTGCTGGGACAAAACGGCCCCCAGCCCTCTGTCCGACGCATCCGTCTGCAACAAAAAAGGGAGAGAGAAGTCAGGGGAGTGTAAGAGTGGCCCCCCACACAGTGCAGCCTTTACCTCAGAGAAAGCCCGCTGGCACTGCTCCGTCCACTGGACCGGATCTGGCGCCCCCTTTTTAGTGAGGTCAGTCAGCGGGCTGGTGACGTCCGAATAATTAGGTATAAACCTACGATAGTAGCCAGCCAGCCCCAGGAACTGTCTCACCCCCTTTTTGGTCTCGGGCCTCGGGCAGGCCGCAATCGCTGCCGTCTTATTGATTTGGGGACGCACCTGCCCGTTGCCCAAGTGGAAGCCCAGATACCGTACTTCCACCCGCCCAATCGCACACTTCTTCGGGTTGGCAGTGAGTCCCGCCCGCCTCAGCGACCTAAGGACGGCCCTCAGGTGTTGCAGGTGCCGCTGCCAGTCATTGCTATAAATGATGATGTCGTCTAGGTACGCGGCCGCATAGGTGGCGTGCGGCCGGAGGACCCGGTCCATCAGCCGCTGAAACGTAGCGGGCGCCCCAAACAGCCCAAACGGAAGTGTGACGAACTGGTGTAAGCCGAACGGTGTGGAAAAGGCTGTTTTCTCTCGGGATAATGGAGTCAAGGGGATCTGCCAATATCCCTTCGTCAAATCCAGTGTCGAGTAAAAGCGAGCCGTGCCTAGTCGATCGAGCAGCTCATCAATACGAGGCATTGGGTACGCGTTGAATTTCGACACCGTGTTGACTTTTCTATAGTCCACACAGAACCGGACCGACCCGTCGGCCTTGGGAACCAAGACCACCGGGCTGCTCCAGTCACTGTGGGACTCCTCGACGATGTCCATTTCAAGCATGGCCTGAAGTTCTTCCCGGACCACCTTTTTTTTGTGTTCGGGTAATCTATAAGGGCGGCTACGCACTACCACCCCCGGGGGCGTCTCTATGTGGTGTTCTATGAGGTTAGTGCGACCGGGCAGGGGCGAGAACACATCCGAAAACTCGGCCTGCAACTGGGCGACCTCCGCGAGTTGGGTCGGGGAGAGGTGGTCTCCACAGGGGACCGGAGAGGTACGTGATGCCAATGACCCTTTAGGGACCTCCGGCCCCAGCTCCGCCTTCTCCGGAACTACCGACACCAACGCCACGGGGACCTCCTCATTCCAGAGTTTCAGCAGATTGAGGTGGTAGATCTGTAGCGCCCCCTCCCTGTCCGTTCGCCTAACCTCATAGTCGATGTCCCCGACTCGCCGTGTGACCTCAAAGGGTCCTTGCCACTTGGCGATTAATTTGGAGCTCGACGTGGGCAACAGGACGAGTACCTTATCTCCCGGAGTGAACTCTCTAAGGCGCGTGCCCTTGTTGTACAGGCGGGCTTGCCGTTCCTGGGCCTGCCGCAAATTCTCCTGAGTTAGGTGGGTGAGCGTGTGGAGTTTTGCGCGCAGATCCATAACGTACTGAATTTCGTTTTTGCTCTGTGAAGGTCCCTCCTCCCAATTTTCCCGCAGTACATCTAAGATGCTGCGTGGCTTACGCCCGTATAATAATTCAAACGGGGAGAACCCCGTGGAGGCTTGGGGGACCTCTCGCACTGCAAACAACAAGGGTTCGAGCCACTTATCCCAGTTACGTGCGTCCTCACTTACGAATTTTTTAATAATATTCTTGAGGGTGCGATTGAACCGTTCAACTAAACCGTCCGTCTGTGGGTGATAAACGCTGGTGCAGATCGGCTTAATACCTAGTAGCCCATACAGTTCGCTCAGTGTCCGTGACATAAACGAGGTGCCTTGGTCAGTCAGAATCTCTTTCGGGATTCCAACCCGGGAGATGACGTGGAAGAGGGCCTCTGCAATACTGCATGCTGAGATATTGCGAAGAGGCACCACTTCCGGGTATCGCGTTGCATAGTCCACCAGAACTAATATAAAGCGGTACCCTCGTGTTGACCGATCTAATGGCCCGACGAGATCCATCCCAATTCTTTCGAACGGGGTCTCGATTAATGGTAGGGGGCGCAAGGGCGCTTTTGGAATGGCCGCTGGATTTACTAACTGGCATTCGCGGCACGCCGTACACCACTTACGGACGTCGCCGCGAATCCCCGGCCAATAGAATCGGGCCATTATCCGGGCGAGTGTCTTATCCTGCCCGAGGTGTCCAGCCATGGGATTAAAGTGGGCCGCCTGGAATACCAATTCCCGGCGGCTCTTTGGAATTAATAACTGGGTGACTCGCTCTTTCGTCTGAGTGTCCTGCGTCACTCGGTATAATCTATCCTTCAAAATGGAAAAATAGGGGAAGGACGGGGTGGCGTTCGGCTGGAGCGTTTGACCATCGATTACTCTCACTTGGTCAAACGCGTGTCGCAGAGTCTCGTCTCGCGATTGTTCCAGTGGGAAATCCACGAGGGATTCCCCAATAGAAAGAGGAGGGGCCGGTGGCTCCTCCCCCTGTCGCGGAGATGACGTAGACGGCTCTGCGACCGCCGCTCCAGCCAAAGCGACACCGGGACCCTCCCCCGTCAACCGGCAGGACCCACTCTTTACTAGGCGTGCCATTAAACCCCGAAATCCCGGCCAATCGGTCCCCAAGATCAAAGAGTGGGTAAGGCGAGGATTAACCGCCGCCTTCACTATAGATTTTTCCCCTCTAAAATATATGTGGACCGACACCAATGGGTAGCTGTGAATATCCCCGTGCACACACAACACCTTCACCCCTTGTGCTCCCCCCAATGCCTCGTCTTGCACCAGGCTTTGGCGGATCGAGGTCTGATTGCAGCCTGAATCCACCAACGCCTGATATGTAGCCCCTTGTACACTTACCGGTATGCGATACGCTCCGGCCCGATCGAGGGCAGCCTCTGGCGCGTCGGGGATCCACACCACCGCCCCCACCTCCATCGCTGCACATTGTTGCTGCAGGTGGCCCGGTTCCCCGCAGCGCCAGCAAACCGGCCCGGGCCTTCCCTCTGCAGCTGTGTTCTGGGGCTCACTCACCTGGGGGGGGGAGAGACAGACACAGAAGGGAGAAACGGGAGGGCACCACGGGTGCGGCGGGCCGGCTGGGGTGGAGCCGGCCCCCGCGGTGGGGGAATGGGGCGAGGACGGGACACAGGAGGAGGGGGGGAAGACAGAGAGAGAGAAGAGGAGACAGAAGACGATGTCATCTGTTGTCCTGCCGCCGGAACAGCCGCCAGATGATCCTCCGCCAGTCCTACGGCCTGATCCAGCGACGCCGGGCGGTGGCACTGGACCCACTCCGCGGTTCCGGCTGGTAAGCGGGCACCGAACTGTTCCAGCGCCACCTGGTCGATGATTCCCTCGGCGTCGCGATCTTCGGCCCTCAGCCACCGCCAGCAGGCGTCCCGGAGCTGCTGGCCGAACGCGAACGGGCTGCCGACTTCCTCCATCCGCAGCGCGCGGAAGCGCTGGCGCTGCTGCTCCGGCGTGCGCCCCACGCGCTGGAGGACGGCCCGGCGAAGGTCAGCGTAGGCCAGCCGGCGGTCGGCGGGGAGCTGTAATGCGGCCAGCTGCGCCTCTCCAGTCAGGAGGGGGAGGAGGCGCACCGCGCGCTGCTCCATCGGCCACCCCGAGGCTTCGGCGACCTGCTCGAACACGGTGATGAAAGCCTCGGGGTCGTCCTGCGGGCCCATCTTGGTCACAGTGAGGGGAGACGGGCCCGCGGCCGGGGCGCTGGTGGACCCCGCCGACGCGAGGAGCCGCCGGAATGCCTCTCGATCTTCCTGTTGAGCCAGCACCAGGGCTTCGAAGCGGCGCTCCTGCTCCTTTCGGAGCGTGACGAGTGCCTGGTGCTGGCTCTGCTGAGCCGTGGCGAGGGCGTGGACCAAGTCCGCGAACGGGGAGGATTCCATGGGGCTGCAGCACTGGTTCTCCACCTTTTCCTGGGTTTCGGCACCACTGTAGCGCAGACAATGAGTGGGTGGAGCACAGAGGACGGCAGGACAACGTTTGGAGGTAGTGACAGCGTATTTATTAATAAACTTTTCAGTCTAATAATCGCAGCACACAGACACACACTCAGCCTCCAATCCCGGGTCGCGCTCCCTCTGCTCTCTCTCAGCCTCCTAAAATAGGGAGCGGTTTACTGGGAAAACACACAGAAAACACAGGTTAATTACAGTCAGGTGTAGCAAATCTGCCACTCACCTTCCCCGGCTCCACCCTCCTGTCACAGACCGATGCTTGACCATGCCCCCGCTGCCACAGTCAGGTAAGCATATACTGAGCATTACTTCATAGTGTTTTGGTGATAGTCCATATATTGTGACAGTTCCGTTGAGTGGGTGGAGCACAGAGGACGGCAGGACAGAGATCAGGTTTGCGTACAGGCTTTATTGCCACACTTTTCAGTCTAACAATAACTTTTCCCTAATAGAGAGAGACACACACACGCACACACACAGCGTCTCGTCCATGGATGAGCTTCCCTCTGCTCTCACTCTCCCTCCTTAAATAGCATGCCGTTTACTGGGAGAACACACACAAAACACAGGTTAATCACACTCAGGTGAAGCGATTCTGCCACTTACCTTCCCCAACTCCGCCCTCCTGTCACAGACCGGCGCTTGACCACGCCCCCACTGCCACATACCCCCACTGCCCGACTCAGGCCGGGCGCCCGTCCGGCCCGCAGCCGACTCCCCCCCCCCCCTTGACGGGAGAGGAAGTCCGCCACGACCATCTGCGCCCCCGGCCTGTGGACCACCTTGAAGTTGAAAGGTTGGAGCGCTAGATACCAACGGGTGATCCGCGCGTTGGCATCCTTCATGCGGTGGAGCCACTGGAGGGGCGCGTGGTCCGAACAGAGGGTGAAAGAGCGCCCCAGCAGGTAGTAACGGAGGGCGAGGACTGCCCACTTGATCGCCAGACACTCTTTCTCGATGGTGCTGTAGCGCCCCTCACGCACCGACAGCTTTCGGCTGATGTATAATACTGGGCGGTCCTCTCCCCCCACCTGCTGGGACAAAACGGCCCCCAGCCCTCTGTCCGACGCATCCGTCTGTAACAAAAAAGGGAGAGAGAAGTCAGGGGAGTGCAAAAGTGGCCCCCCACACAGTGCAGCCTTTACCTCGGAGAAAGCCCGCTGGCACTGCTCCGTCCACTGGACCGGATCTGGCGCCCCCTTTTTAGTGAGGTCAGTCAGCGGGCTGGTGACGTCCGAATAATTAGGTATAAACCTACGATAATAGCCAGCCAGCCCCAGGAACTGTCTCACCCCCTTTTTGGTCTTGGGCCTCGGGCAGGCCGCAATCGCTGCTGTCTTGTTAATTTGGGGACGCACCTGCCCGTTACCCAAGTGGAAGCCCAGATACCGTACTTCCACCCACCCAATCGCACACTTCTTCGGGTTGGCAGTGAGTCCCGCCCGCCTCAGCGACCTCAGGACGGCCCTCAGGTGTTGCAGGTGCCGCTGCCAGTCATTACTATAAATGATGATGTCACCTAAGTAAGCGGCCGCATAGGTGGCGTGGGGCCAGAGGATCCGGTCCATCAGCCGCCGAAACGTAGCGGGCGCCCCAAACAGCCCAAACGGAAGTGTGACGAACTGGTGTAAGCCGAACGGTGTGGAAAAGGCCGTTTTTTCCCGGGATAATGGAGTCAAGGGGATCTGCCAATATCCCTTCATCAAATCCAGTGTCGAGTAAAAGCGAGCCGTGCCTAGTCGATCGAGCAGCTCATCAATACGAGGCATTGGGTACGCATCGAATTTAGACACCGCGTTGACTTTTCTATTGTCCACACAGAACCGGACCGAGCCGTCGGCTTTGGGAACCAAGACCACCGGGCTGCTCCAGTCACTGTGGGACTCCTCGACGATGCCCATTTCGAGCATGGCCTGAAGTTCTTCCCGAACCACCTTTTTTTGTGTTCGGGTAATCTATAAGGACGGCTACGCACTACCACCCCCGGGGGCATCTCTATGTGGTGTTCTTTGAGGTTGGTGCGACCGGGCAGGGGCGAGAACACATCCGAAAACTCGGCCTGCAACTGGGCGACCTCCGTGAGTTGGGTCGGGGAGAGGTGGTCTCCACAGGGGACTGGAGAGGTGCGAGATGCCAATGACCCTTTTTGGACCTCCGGCCCCAGCTCCGCCTTCTCCGGAACTACCGACACCAACGCCACGGGGACCTCCTCGTTCCAGAGCTTCAGCAGATTGAGGTGGCAGATCTGTAGCGCCCCCTCCCTGTCCGTTCGCCTAACCTCATAGTCGACGTCCCCGACTCGCCGTGTGACCTCGAAGGGCCCTTGCCACTTGGCGATTAATTTGGAGCTCGACGTGGGCAACAGGACGAGTACCTTATCTCCCGGAGTGAACTCTCTAAGGCGCGTGCCCTTGTTGTACAGGGGGGTTTGCCGTTCCTGGGCCTGCCGCAAATTCTCCTGAGTTAAGTGGGTGAGCGTGTGGAGTTTTGCGCGCAGATCCATAACGTATTGAATTTCATTTTTGCTCTGCGAAGGTCCCTCCTCCCAATTTTCCCGCAGTACATCTAAGATGCCGTGCGGCTTACGCCCATACAATAATTCAAACGGGGAGAACCCCGTGGAGGTTTGGGGGACCTCTCGCACTGCAAACAACAAGGGTTCGAGCCACTTATCCCAGTTACGTGCGCCCTCACTTACGAATTTTTTGATAATATTCTTGAGGGTGCGGTTGAACCGTTCGACTAAACCGTCCGTCTGTGGGTGATAAATGCTGGTGTGGATCGGCTTAATACCCAGTAGCCCATACAGTTCGGCCAGTGTTCGTGACATAAACGAGGTGCCTTGGTCAGTCAGAATCTCTTTCGGGATTCCGACCCGGGAGATGACGTGGAAGAGGGCCTCTGCAATACTACGTGCGGAGATATTGCGAAGAGGCACCGCTTCCGGGTATCGCGTTGCATAGTCCACCAGAACCAATATAAAGCGGTACCCTCGTGTTGACCGATCTAATTGCCCGACGAGATCCATCCCAATTCTTTCGAACGGGGTCTCGATTAATGGTAGGGGGCGCAAGGGCGCTTTTGGAATGGCCGCTGGATTTACTAACTGGCATTCGTGGCACGCTGTACACCACTTACGGACGTCGCCGCGAATCCCCGGCCAATAGAATCGGGCCATTATCCGGGCGAGTGTTTTATCCTGCCCGAGGTGTCCCGCCATGGGATTAAAGTGAGCCGCCTGGAATACCAATTCCCAGCGGCTCTTTGGAATTAACAACTGGGTGACACGCTCCTTCGTCTGAGTGTCCTGCGTCACTCGGTATAACCTATCCTTTAAAATGGAAAAATAGGGGAAGGTCGGGGTGGCATTCGGCTGGAGCGTTTGACCATCGATTACTCTCACTTGGTCAAACGCGTGTCGCAGAGTTTCGTCTCGCGATTGTTCCAGTGGGCAATCCGCGCGGGATTCCCCAATAGAAAGAGGAGGGGCCGGGGTCTCCTCACTCTGTCGCGGAGATGACGTAGACGGCTCTGCGACCGCAGCTCCAGCCAAAACGACACCGGGACCCCCCCCTGCTAACCGGCAGGACCCACTCTTTACTAGGTGTGCCATCAGCCCCCGGAATCCCGGCCAATCAGTCCCCAAGATTAAAGAGTGGGTAAGGCGAGGATTAACCGCCGCCTTTACTATGGATTTGTCCCCTCTGAAATGTATGTGGACCGACACCAACGGGTAGCAGTGAACATCCCCGTGCACACACAACACCTTCACCCCTTGTGCTCCCCCCAATGCCTCGTCTTGCACCAGGCTTTGGCGGATCGAGGTCTGGTTGCAACCCGAATCCACCAACGCCTGATATGTCGCCCCTTGTACACTTACCGGTATGCGATACGCTCCGGCCTGATCGAGGGCAGCCTCTGGCGCGTCGGGGATCCGCACCACCGCCCCCACCTCCATTGCGGCACACTGTTGCTGCAGGTGGCCCGGTTCCCCGCAGCGCCAGCAAACCGGCCCTGGCCTCCCCTCTGCAGCTGTGGTTTGAGGGTCACTCACCTGAGGGGGGGAGAGACAGACACAGAAGGGAGAAACGGGAGGGCACCACGGGTGCAGCGGGCCGGCTGGGGTGGAGCCGGCCCCCGCCTCCATGGTGGGGGAATGGGGCGAGGACGAGACACGGGAGGAGGGGAGAGAGAGAGAGAGAGAAGATGACATCCGTTGTCCTGCCGCCGGGACAGCCGCCAGATGATCCTCCGCCAGTCCTACGGCCTGATCCAGTGACGCCGGGCGGTGGCACTGGACCCACTCCGCGGTTCCGGCGGGTAGGCGGGCGATGAACTGTTCCAGCGCCACCTGGTCGATGATCCCCTCGGCGTCGCGATCTTCGGCCCTCAGCCACCGCCAGCAGGCGTCCCGGAGCTGCTGGCCGAACGCGAACGGGCTGCCGACTTCCTCCATTCGCAGCGCGCGGAAGCGCTGGCGCTGCTGCTCCGGCGTGCACCCCACGCGCTGGAGGACAGCCCGGCGAAGGTCGGCGTAGGCCAGCCAGTGGTCGGCGGGGAGCTGTAGTGCGGCTAACTGCGCCTCTCCCATCAGGAGGGGGAGGAGGCGCGCCGCGCGCTGCTCCGTCGTCCTGCGGGCCCATCTTAGTCAAGGTGATGGGAGATGGGCCCGCGGCCGGGGCGCTGGTGGACCCCGCCAATGCGAGGAGGCGCCGGAACGCCTCTTGGTCTTCCTGTTGAGCCAGCACCAGGGCTTCAAAGCGGCGCTCCTGCTCCTTCCGGAGCATGACGAGTGCCTGGTGCTGGCTCTGCTGAGCCGTGGCGAGGGCGTGGACCAAGTCCGCGAACGGGGAGGATTCCATGGGGCTGCAGGACAGGTGCTCCACTATTCCGGGTTTAAGCACCACTGTGACAGTTCCGTTGAGTGGGTGGAGCACAGAGGACGGCAGGACAGAGATCAGGTTTGCGTACAGGCTTTATTGCCACACTTTTCAGTCTAACAATAACTTTTCCCTAATAGAGAGAGACACACACACGCACACAGCGTCTTGTCCGTGGATGAGCTTCCCTCTGCTCTCACTCTCCCTCCTTAAATAGCGTGCCATTTACTGGGGAGAACACACACAAAACACAGGTTAATCACACTCAGGTGAAGCGATTCTGCTACTTACCTTCCCCAACTCCGCCCTCCTGTCACAGACCGGCGCTTGACCACGCCCCCGCTGCCACATATACATATATATACACACACATATACATATATACATACATATATACATATATATACATATATATATACACACATATATACATATATATACATATATATATACACACTATATATATATATATATATATATATATATATATATATGTGTGTGTGTGTGTGTGTGTGTGTGTGTGTGTGTGTGATTGGGAACAGGTGTGTATGTCTGTGGTGGCCATGTTTGTAGGCTGTGATGTCTTCTGGGAAGAGGAGTTTTCGGTTGATTCTAGCACTGGTGTGACACCAAGTTGCACATTATCATGGAAATCTTCTGCTGAATAAATATTGCACATGATCATTGATCATATTATTTCTTGTTCTAGATCTACAGTAAGATTCTTCAGAAACTCAGGTATTATCAGGAATTATCACTAGTTACAGTATGTTTATGGTAAGAGGCATCCAAGAAAAAGAAGACGTTTTCATTGCAGATGGCATTCTAGATTGCCCAGGTGTATGCAGGATGTGATGTACCTACCAGGATGTAAATGAGCAGCCCAGTCAGAAGAGAGAGGTCCTGCTGCTGGTGGAGAATTTGCACAGTGTGTTCTGAGTTGTCTGGCTTCTGATGAATCAAATGTTCTCCAACTGCATTGGATCTGCCAGCATGCTAACCCTTTCTCTCTCTTATTTTATGCCTTTGTTTTTATACATTTTTCTTTTTATAACCATTGTTAGTCTTACTACTTTTCCCACCTGTCTCCCAAAGTGCATATGTGTGGTGGATGGAGAAAGCCCATAGGATATCACTGCGGCTAAATTCTGGAAAACAGCCAACAATGACTAAAAATCTGGTTTTCTTCTCATAAAAATGAAATTTTACCAATATATTGTGGAAATTTTTTATATCACTTTCTAACATTAGTTTGGCTGTCTGGGTTATTGTCATTTTATTCATAGTTGCTGGTGGACAAGTAGGTTCAACAGAAAAAAACAACAGTTTTCATTTGGTCTGCGTGCTTAAATTTAATGCATCATTAATGCAGCTGGTGAATGTATTAGTCACATCTGCTTATTTTTATTAATAACCAACTCAGAGTCTTTGTTTGTGCTAATAGAGATCAGAGGCATGGCTGAGTTTATTACAGATTTTCATGATAAATTTATCCTAATATGCCATCCAATCACTTCACATGGATTTCTGCTTATCTGACACCCTGATCAGAACCGGCTTACAACAATATAATTTTTTTTGTCCTTTATTTTTGTTTAAATTTGTTTTTGGAGTGCAATACTATATGTTCATGGCACTTTGTTCAAAAAAGGCATAGGGTCTTGCAATAATAAACACATACGAATCAAATAATCATTCTATATCAGTTACTGTATGTTGTGTTTAGAATGAGTCCATTGTATCAGTGAAACCACTTTCTAGATTTCTGTTGCTGGAATAATGTTTAGTTTTGAGTTGACATAGGGTCAGATTGAGCCATGCACACCAATTAAACCCCCATACATGACCTTTCTTAACCCTGATTTGACATTAGGTCCTTAAAATTGCAGCAAATAGAAATTCTGCATGCCAGTGTACACCATCATCTCTCTGAAATTGTATTTATTTGAACAAAGTTTTGTAAGCTGAGAGTTAGAAGGCAGTTCAATTGGCCATGATGGTTTCAGATGATTTTCAAATGGGTGACATGGTGGTGTAGTGGTTAGCACTGTTGCCTCACAGCAAGAAGGTTCTGAGTTTGAGCCTAATGGTCAGTGGGGGCCTTTCTGTGTGGAGTTTGCATGTTCTCCCAGTGTCTGTGTGGGTTTCCTCTGGGTGCTCCGGTTTCTCCCACAGTCCAAAGACGTGGTTAACACGGGGCAGCCTTGGCCTGAAGGTTGGGCTGAAGTGCCCTTGAGCAAGGCACCAAACCCCCAACTGCTCTGCAAATGTGTGAGTGCTCATTGCTCACTTGTGTGTGCATATGCGTGTTCACTGCTTCAGATGGGTTAAATGCAGAGGGAGAATTTCACTGTGCTTGAGTCTGTGCTCGAGTGTACATGTGATAAATAAAGGCTTCTTCTCTCTTCTTGATTTCTGAGGCCTGATTCCTGTGGACTTTGTAATTTCATGAACTGATTATATTATGTTAAAGGTCAGGGAGGAAAGCTCAGTCTGGAAAACTGTGATCTAATGGATTTGTGCTTGATCTAATCACTCTCAGAGCGAAGGGCAGTTGGGATACAATTACAGGATTATTGTGCAAATCACAGGCAGATAAATCCAAAGGACGGAGTGGCATTCAAACCACAGAACAGGCAGTGGGTCAGTTTTCCAGTGAACACACTAGACTGGGCAAAGGCAAACTTATTTACTATGTACTGTATGCAAATTAAAAACTGGGAGAGCAAGGCACAATATAACAGGGCATAATGCCAAGTGACTAGTAGACTGAGCAAAAGGTGATGCAAACATAAAACTGTTTCTCTACTTCTAGTCACTTTATTAGGAATGCCCACACAGCTGCTGTTTGATGCAGTTATCTAATCAGCCAATCCCTTGAGAGTAGCACAATGCATAAAATCATGCAAGAGCTTCAGTTAATGTTCACTTCAAATATCAGAATGGAAAAAAAATTGTGATCTCAAAGTGTGTGGTATGGGTGTCGGTGCCAGATGCACAGGTTTGAGTATTTCAGAAACTACTGATCTCCTGGGGTATTCACACATGACAGTCTCTAGAGTTTACACAGAATGGTGTGAAAAAAAAAACATTGAGTGAGTGACAGTTCTGTGGGTGGAAATAAACACCTTGTTGATAAGAGATGTCAGAGGAAAATGGCCAGATTGGTTCGAGCTGCCAGGAAGGATATAGTAACTCATAGCAACTCTTTACAACCATGGTGAGCGGAAAAGCATCTCAGCATGTAAGAGCAGAAGAGCACATTGGGTTCCACTCCTGCAGCCAAGAATAGGAATCTTAAGCCTCACTCACAACTTGCCGTAAGTGTTTTGGACACGCACGGGTCGCATGGTTTGGTAGCTTGCAGCTGTGCCGCAGGGTCGCGGTGAACCCAGGGGAAAGTTTGGGGGAGGAGTACAGGCAAAGTACTTGTCAAGTACAGGTTGCACACCTGACTTCCTTGAGGCGTAGGAAAAATTGCGCCATTAGCCCGTGGAAAGCGTATATCTGACGCACGTGATCAGTGTGTGTTCACTGAGTGTGGAGTGTGTAAGACTTACAATTTACCAGCTTCCTGTACTCTGAGTTCAGGCCGCACTTATGAAGCATGTGTGATGCATGTGATTAGCACATTACAATCACTCATAACTTGTGTGTAATGCAAGCCAGGAGTGGGTATAAAACCACCGTGTCTGCAGCATTCTGCATCTGTCTTTCAACTGAAGAACATTGGATATTTTGTAGGAAAAAAATTAAAAATTTTCAGTTTAAAGTTTAGAATATGGGACCCAAGAAGAAGTGAGCAAAAGTGAAGTAACCCAGCTTGAAACAGCAGAGGGGAGGAGGAGGAAGAATTTGATGATGGTAGCAGCACCGGTGAGCCCTGCACGGACAGGGAGAAGTACTGTATGCCTTCAAGCCGGCAGAAGGCACAGCACCCCGCCAGAGGTATTTTCACAGGTAAATACACATGCTTTAAATATTCATTTCAGTATTTATATGTTTATGTAATTAATATTACACATGCTGATTTTCATGTATGTTTCAGCTAACGATGTCCAGAAGTGAAACATTGCAATCCCATCATCACTGTCAGGCCATGCTCAGTGATAAGGACAAGGACATTCCGACACCCTGTCCCACCACTCAGCAGGAGTAGGAGCAGGACAGTAGCTCAGAGTCAGAGTGTGTTTCAGAGCTCAAACTGTTGGGCATTTTGGTTGGGATTTTTTACAGTGTAATAAAATGCATTATTCCCTTTTTATCCCATCTCATCTCATTTTCTTCCACTTATCTGGGGCTGGGTCGCGGAGGCAGCAGTCTGAGTATGGAAGCCCAAACTGCCCTCTTCCCAGACACCTTGGCCAGCTCCTCGGGAAGAACACCGAGGCATTCCCAGGCCAGCAGAGAGACATAGTCCCTCCAGCGTGTCCTGGGTCTTCCCCAGGACCTCCTCCCGGGGGGATATGCCTGGAACACCTCCCCAGGGAGGCATCCAGGAGGCATCTGAAAGAGATGCCCGAGCCACTTCAGCTGATTCCTCTCGATGTGGAGGAGCAGTGGCTCTACTCCGAGCTCCTCCCGAGTGACTGTGCTTCTCACCCTATCTCTAAGGGAGCGCCCAGCCACCCTGCGAAGGAAACTCATTTTGGCCACTTGTATCCGCGATCTTGTTCTTTTGGTCATTACCCAAAGCTCATGACCATAGGTGAGAGTCGGAACGTAGATTGACCGGTAAATCAAGAGCTTTGCCTTTTGGCTCCGCTCTTTCTTCACCACGATGGACCGGTAAAGCAACCACATCACTGCGGAGGCTCCACCAATCTGCCTGTCAATCTCATGCTCCACCCTTCCCTCACTTGTGAACAAGATCCCGAGATACTTAAACTCCTCCACTTGAGGCAGGACTTCTCCACCAACCTGAAGAGGGCAAGCCACCCTTTTCCGGTCGAGAACCATGGCCTTGGACTTGGAGGTGCTGATTCTCATCCCAGCCGCTTCACACTTGACTGCAAACCACCCCAGTGCATGCTGAAGGTCCTAGTTTGAAGAAGCCAACAGGACAACATCATCCGCAAAAAGCAGAGATGAAATCCTGTGGTTCCCAAACAGGATTCCCTCTGGCCCCTGGCTGCACCTAGAAATTCTGTCCATAAAAATTATGAACAGAACCGGTGACAAAGGGCAGCCCTGCCGGAGTCCAACATGCACTGGGAACAGGTTTGACTTACTGCCGGCAATGCGAACCAGACTCCTGCTCCATTCGTACAGGGACCAGACAGCCCTTAGCAAAGAACCCCAAACCCCATACTCCCGAAACACCCCCCACAGGATACCACGAGGGACACGGTCGAATGCCTTCTCCAGATCCACAAAGCACATGTGGACTGGTTGGGTGAACTCCCATGAACCCTCAAGCACCCTATGAAGGGTATAGAGCTGGTCCAGTGTTCCATGACCAGGACAAAAACTGCATTGTTCCTCCTGCATCTGAGGTTCAACTATTGGCCAAATTCTCCTCTCCAGTACCCTGGAGTAAACCTTCCCGGGGAGGCTGAGAAGTGTGATTCCCCTATAATTGGAGCACACTCTCTGGTCCCCTTTCTTAAAAAGAGGGACCACCACCCCGGTCTGCCACTCCAGAGGCACTGTCCCCAACCGCCATGAGATGTTGCAGAGGCGTGTCAGCCAAGACAGCCCCACAATATCCAGAGACTTGAGATACTCTGGGGGGATCTCATCCACCCTCAGTGCCTTGCCACCGAGGAGCTTACAAACCACCTCAGTGACTTCGGCTTGTGTAATGGACAAGTCCACCTCTAAGTCATCAGCCTCCGCCTCCTCAATGAAAGACGTGATGGTGGGATTGAGGAGATCCTCGAAATATTCCTTCCACCGCCCAACAATATCCCCAGTCGAGGTCAACAGTTCCCTACCTGCACTGTAAACAGTGTTGGCAGAGTACTGCTTCCCCCTCCTGAGGCGCCGGACGGTTTGCCAGAATTTCCTCGAGGCTGACCGATAGTCCTCCTCCATGGCCTCACCGAACTCCTCCCAGTTCTGAGTTTTTGACTCTGCAACTGCCCGAGCTGCGGCACGCCTGGCCTGACGATACCCATCAGCTGCCTCAGGAGTCCCGGAGGCCAACATGGCCCGATAGGACTCCTTCTTCAGCTTGACGGCATCCCTTACTTCTGGTGTGCGCACCACCGGGTTTGGGGATTGCTACCACGACAGGCACTGGAGACCTTGCGGCCACAGCTCCGAACAGCCGCGTCGACAATGGAGGCATGGTCCACTCAGACTCAATGTCCCCCGCCTCCCTTGGAAGCTGGGAGAAGCTCTCCCGGAGGTGGGAGTTAAAGACCTCCCTGACAGAGTGCTCGGCCAGACGTTCCCAGCAGACCCTCACCATATGTTTGGGCCTGCCAGGTCTGTCCATGCACACCACACATGAGGTAGAAAGTGAGATGTACTTCTGTCTTATTGGCCGCACAAATAGCAAGTGTGGAATACTTGTGTAGTATTTCTGAGGCACGTCACTCATACAATGACCGTGCGTCACTCATGAGTCTTACTGTCATCACAAAAAGCCCCTACTAGCCGTGCTGCTGACTTGGTTCAGGCGTACAAAAGGAGTACGGGTCCCGTCCGTAGTGTATGCATTCTTGATTTGTCACATGACCTGTAGAATTTGCATGTGCAGGACCAAAAGTCTCCACGGGCAGTCTGTGACCTTCTACAGTGCTGATCATATGCAAGTGTCGCACAAATCTCAAGCACGGTTTTGCCAATTTTTTTTTTTACCGTAGACCACCCGTAGCAGCCCGTACGGCGGGTTATGAGTGAGGCTTTAGACTCAAGAACAAGTTCCTATTAAAGTGACTGGTGAGTGTTTATACCATATAATATAATGCTCCTTCCAATTTCAGCTCATGTCCAATCCAAAACCAGCTCAACTCTCATCATATCAGGCCGATATGAGCTATAACATTTTACTGTCTTAAAAACTTAAGGCACATTCTTAAAACTTAAGTTGAAAAACTCCATGGCCCTTGGATGGATGTGAGGTCACTGTTAGGTGTGAGACAGTGTACATCAGTATATCTAATTAAACCCAGCTCACATGCTGTGACTCTAATTAATGGTGATGAAGCTGCTGATTAACGCAGTAGAGACTAATTATGAGATGTTTTTTAATGATGAGGAGTATGGCCTGTTGACAGATAAGTGAGCTGCCTGCTTTAAAAAGAGCCACGACTCTGCACTGCTTAAACATTTTAGCTGTGTCCACACCCATAGAAAATAAATAACTGTAAATGTTGCTTACTTACAAAATGTTTCTTGGATATCATTACTCATTCTGTAAAACATGTCAAAAAATCATGCGTAAACTCTAATACCCTTTTAAGGGCATTGTTCATTTATTTCTGCTTGTTTGGGTATCGAATCCCTTGTAGCTGTCACTCAGGCTGGATGCGCAGAATGAATAATGAAGTGGTAATATGGGGCAAATCAGCATGCTGCCTATTAAAGCACTCCCTCATGGAGTCAAGTCTTGCATCTTATTTTAGAAATGTATTCCTTGCAGTACTGCATTTTACCGTTTGGACCCCATAATGCACCACATCTCCATGCAGTCCTGTTTATCATGGAACAGCAAAACAGCTGTACTGTCCCTCTCCTACTATCTTTGTCTCTCTTGGCAGAAGCAGTACTTAGGTGCAGTTCCCTGCTGATCAGGCTGTTTGACAAGCAGAGCTAAGATGACTGTGCATTGACAACTCAGATGCTGAAAGCAGTTATTTACCTCAGTGAGGGAGTGCTACACTATTAGACTATAGAGATCTTGCAGTCACGTGACCGGAAAGTACACAACCCCCATCTTGTCGGTCAAAAACACCGCTGAATACTGCTGCACTCGTGTACAGAATGGATCAATTTCAACCGACGGACTACACGGCTCATTTTTCTAATAAGCAGATAATAACTAGATATATGTCTAAAATAAACGATCTACAGATTTGTGACCCTTATGGCTTTCCGGACGGAGTTTTCACGACCAGATTTTGAACTGCCAGTGGAATACCCGGATGTGTAAGATTACCTCACCAACTTTCTCTCGCTGTTCAGTGGTGAAGCACTGCGTGCTTATAAATCTCTGGACAGTTTTCTTTACAGAAATTCAGGATTCGTCAGCGACTCAGATGTGGCATCTTGTAAACAAGAAAATAATCCTCATTGGATGGGTAAGTCACTTAAGTATTGAGTATAGCACTGACCAGCCGATTATAGAATAGAATAAGGTAATTCCAAATTGTCCGTCTTGTTTACATGGATCTGGCGTTGGAGAGGTAGAGGCTTAGCAGTGGAGGTTTGAGTAGCTGTTTTCTGAGCTTAGTCAACAGGCCGGCTTTGCCTGTAGCCTCGCTTTTGCTTCGGCTCCCGGCACTGCCTCCTTCGCTTTGCTTCCAATAACAATCCACGGAGACCTCGCTGTCTCGTCCGGAATGTTATTATTATTTTTTTTTCTCATCCGGAATGTTTTTTTTTTTTCTCTCGTCCGGAATGTTGTGCATGCGATGGAAATCGCTACAAACCATCATTTTCTGCTGGAAACCAATGTCCAGTAAGTCCATACGGTTGTAGTGGATATTGAAGTCCGGTACAGACGAACAACACGCAAAAATACACACAAAAAAACATAAAAAACGTGCACAGGTAGGGAGAGCTTGTAGCCGCAGCCGTTGTAGTAGAATTGTATATAGTAGGGTTTTCCAGAAGAAAAGGTAGAAGTAAAAGCAGAAGTAGAACCAGAAGTAGAAGGTGGAATATGGCGTTTGACCGACACGATGGCGTCTGTCACAATCTGGATCGGCTGTGACGTCACATGCAAGTGCTCCATACTATTCAATCTCAAGCTTGTCAGTGTGGAGGAAAATGAAAATTTCCTCCAGATGATCAGTGTGACGTTGCATTTTGATACATGCCAACTGAAGGAACTGATTTGTGTTTTTTCCACAAATTTTCAGAGCAACATTTAAAATAAAAATTACAGTTGTGTGCAAAACGTGCTTATCAGCAGCATGTTTTATGATAAGTAAAGAATAAAGAAGACAACGTGGAGTTATAGAAAAATGATTAGCTATTACCTTGAAGTGCATTATTTTCCTATAATAGCATGAGCTCAAGTATTTAATTCCTCTCATACTAGAGCAATTTTATGACTCCTTCCAGTAATGTTTAATGCAAGGATTAAACGTTTTCTTTGTTACATAACAGTATCGTTTCAAAGGTGACACATCATACCACTTTTCCACAACTTGATACAACTTCCTGAAGTCTTAATGAAATGTCGGTGACATGCTTTGGTCAAAATACAGGGTGTTTCAAAAAAATTTGATATCATTTCACAATCTAATAACTTTGCCAATTCTTGTTCCATTAACCTCAAATTTTAACAGCATGTGTGGAAACAAGTCAAAATTTTATCTTTAATGTTTTTTTGTTTTTATCTTTTGAGGTAGGGCGGCACGGCGGTGTAGTGGTTAGCGCTGTCGCCTCACAGCAAGAAGAGATAATGAGATGAGATCTTCTGAGGTATAGAAATGCCATTCACTGGAAAAGAAAAGGTGTTTTGTGTGTTAGAGTGCCATGTCTCAGGCGCTTTCTTTATTAATAATAATAAAGGAATATAAATCTTATATTCCTCAACATTAAGCCTGCTCAGTTTAATTTGCCTAGACTATGTAGTTTCTGGGATGTTTACACCTCAAATAATATCAAATGGGTGTGTGCGCGCATGTGTTCACTGCTTCAGATGGGTTAAATGCAGAGGATGAATTTCAGTGTGCTTGAAGTGTGCATGTGACAAATAAAGGTTTCTTCTTCTTCCTCTTCTTCTATATAGCCCTGTTCATAATGGCCTGTTCCTTTAAATCATAATGAGCCACTGCTCACCCCACCCCCTTCTTCCACCAGGCAATCAGGTAAAGTTCAAAGGTAAGGCAAAAGATTGTTCTCAGGCCAATGAGTGGAGATACTGAGATGAGGGGGGCAGGATTATTCTAATGAGCTCTAATGGTAACTTATGCCTCTTTTCCACTACCAACGCGGCTGAGTTGGGCTGAGCCGTGCCGTGCTGAGTTGGGCTGAGTCGAGCTGAGTGGGGCTGTTGGAGTTGCATTTCGACTACAACCGCGCTGAACCATGCTGGCTGGAAGTGGGCGGACACATTGGGTGGAGTTAGCGAAAGTGGGTGGACGTCACGTGATGTCGTTAGGCGGCGCAAACAGTGACATCAGTGATCTTTTAAGCGGTAGTCTCACAACCTGGATAGTAAACAATAAACATGGAGGACATGGAGTCGTTAGTGTTGCTGGTCTTGGTGCTGTGGCTTGTTGTCACCGACAACGCCAACAGATACTGGTAAGAGCGTATAGATGAGGCAAGGCGCATAAGGCTTTAGAAATTCTCGTAATTCGTAATTCTTCTTCTGGGTTTACGGTGTTTACAGATCCCAGCGTGCTCGTGGGGCATGTGTGGGCGTGTGAGGACACTCCTCCTCACCAATCAGTGCACAGGGGAGTGTCTCCTCACGCCCCTAGCCCCACTCGGCTCGGTTTGGCTCGCTTCAGCCCCACTCCAAAATGGTGCAAGTTTTGGGTGCTAAGCAGGGCTGAAGCGAGCTGAGTCGTGCTGCTCTGAGATAGTCGAAACGCGAGCCGTGTCGGGCTGAAGTGAGCTGAAGCAAGCTGAAGTGAGCTGAAAAAGGGTAGTGGAAAAGGGCCAATAGAGAGTCTAGACAAATCGGAATGGTTTGTTGAAGCACATGTTTTCTGAAATAGCTTATCCTGTGCAGGGTTGCAGGCAAGCTGGAGCCTATCCCAGCTGACTATGGGCGAGAGGCGGGGTACACCCTGGACAAGTCGCCAGGTCATCGCAGGGCTGACACAGAGACAAACAACCATTCACACTCACACCTACGGTCAATTTAGAGCCACCAGTTAACCTAACCTGCATGTCTTTGGACTGTGGGGGAAACCGGAGCATCTGGAGGAAACCCACACAAACATGGGGAGAACATGCAAACTCCACACAGAAAGGCTCCCATCGGCCACTGGACTTGAACACAGAACCTTCTTGCTGTGAGGTGACAGTGCTAACCATGATACCACCATGCCGCTGAGACATTTATTTATTACATTTATTTTAAATTATAATATTTAAATATTATAAATTATTAAAATAATAATGAGAATAAAAAAGCTAAGGATCTTATCCACTCTCAGACCTTGTTCACATATATACAGATATATTTTTAAAGGTAAATATCAGGCTTGTAGTATTTGAGTCCAAGACTTGGACTTGAGTCCGACTCGTGCCCTAATTTTAAGGACTCGTGACTCCACTTGGACTTGAGCACTGATGACTCGGACTTGGACTCGGATTCGTGCATTAACTGCATTCAGACTCAAATTGGAGACGAGGACTCTGATTTTTTTTTCCTTATTTTTTGTAACATGCCATAATAATTTGGCATAAGATATTTATATCTACATTAATTTTGTACTAATTTCGTGCAAGAGTGTCACACCTGTGCACCTTGGTGCGTGCATCAGATAGACTCTCAGGCGTGCTCCAGACAGTGTGCATGCCAGTCGGACTCTCTCGTGCACACCGTAAATGACTCACACCTGCACAGGATTAAGGCGCAATCAGCGCGCTTGTATAAAAACTGTGAAAACACACTTACTTTGTGAAATATTGAGTTGCATTGCTGACACATTACTGAGCCTTATTTCCTTGTTTGGTTTCCTGATCCCTGATTTCCTGTTTCTTGTCTTTGATTCTGCCGAGTCTATGATAGCCTGTTTGTGTTTCGCTTGACCTATTGCCTGTTTCACTGTTTTACAATTTTACCTGCCATTGTGGATTGTTTACTTTTCTTCACTTGTATTAATAAACACACCTTCTGCACTTACATCTGTCTCCCAACCATCTCTGACAGAATACTTCACACTCCCTGACAAAGAGAATGCACATTCACCTGTTCATACGTCATGTTCAGGAACAAACTAATGTTAATGGCATTAAAACAGCCACCGTCAAATGGTGCAGTTGGAGTCTTGTTCTCGGACTCGACTCGGATCAATAGGAGACTCGACTCGGACTCGACTCAATTTTTTTTAATGATGTGGACTTGACTTGGGCTTGAACACTGGGGACTCAAGACTGGACTCAGACTCGAGGTTTAGTGACTTGACTACAACACTGGTAAATATTTTCAACCTTCAGTTATGAAAACACAATTACAGTTCACTGAACAGCATTTTTGTATCACCAATGGTCACAAGACTACACTGTGTTACTTTTATGACTGTTATGTCAAATGTCTCAAGAATAACATTAAGAACTGCATATTCAGCATTGGAGAAGGCAAAATGGAGAAAAACACCAACGGAGCCAGAAGATTTATCAAGAAAGACATTTCTAGCACATTTTTAGAGTCCTAGCACATTCATAATATGCAAAACCTCAATTATCATGAACAGATTCATGGTCAAGCCAAAGACATCATGCCTTAAAACTAGATTAAAAAATTATTAATGGGTGGAACCTTTTTTCATTGCCACCTCCCATAGTTGGATGTTTGGTTTGGAAGCAAATGTTCTTGTGAGGGAAGATGAGATTGGCTGTTCGGCATGTAGGAGGTAAAGAAACTGAAATAAATAGATTCTGACAAATGAGATTAAGAAGGTCCATGTTTAAACAAGGATTTTGTATTTCTTTCCAAATATTTCAATTTATTTGACATTTTATCCTGTGCATTGCATTTTATCTTTGGCTGGAAAATCGGTTAAAATCCAATCTTCTGCTGTAGGCTGTGCAATTTGATATCCCTCATGACAATAGTGTAATATGACCAAATGAATGGTGTATCAATTTTGAGGCATCATTCAAATGAAGTGAAATGAACCCAATTATTTTAGCACAATCATAAACAGTTCACATAGATGACACATTGGCACTTTGGAGAATAGGTAAGAAATATGGTTTAGTACACATACACACACTTTATTATCATTTCATAATAATACAAAATTTCATGAGGATTAAGTTGCTTGTATGGGCACCTACATACAGGAATATCATATATACATACAGTACTGTGCAAAAGTCTTATGCCCCCGATTTTTTTCACACAAACTTTGTGATAGATTTCTGTTTTATGACTTCTACATTACCAAGGCAGTACAAAAACATTTTAGAGTTCCAAATGTTCATTTTCTAGCACAAAGTTAGATGTCACAGAAAAAAAAAAAGTTTGTATCTGAGCAGCATATTACATAAGAGAGCACTTTTCAGATTAAAAAAGAAAACATAATGAAGGTTACTGGGTTTTGGTGCAAAATAAAGAAGCGAGTGTAACAGTCAAAGTGTCCAGAAGAACTGTGGCTGGTTCTGTACGATGCTCAGTAAAACCTACAGCTCATTTCCTTATCAAACTGCACTCACTGGACTGGAGACTACTATTATTTTTTTTTAAAAAGCAAAGGGTCGTCTCACACCAAATCAATGTTATTCACTTCACCTGTCAGTAATATTAAGGCTGATCGGTGTGTGTGTGTGTGTGTGTGTGTGGCTATATCTGTCTATAGATACAGTGGTGCTTGAAAGTTTGTGAACCCTTTAGAATTTCCTATATTTCTGCATAAATATGACCTAAAACATCATCAGATTTTCACACAAGTCCTAAACGTAGATAAAGAGAACCCAGTTAAACAAATGAGACAAAAATATTATACTTGGTGATTTATTCACTGAGGAAAATGATCCAATATTACACATCTGTGAGTGGCAAAAGTATGTGAACCTTTGCTTTCAGTATCTGGTGTGACCCCCTTGTTCAGCAATAACTGCAGCTAAACGTTTACGGTAACTGTTGATCAGTCCTGCACACCGGCTGGGAGGAATTTTAGCCCATTCCTCCGTACAGAACAGCTTCAACTCTGGGATGTTGGTGGGTTTCCTCACATGAACTGCTTGCTTCAGGTCCTTCCACAACATTTCGATTGGATTAAGGTCAGGACTTTGACTTGGCCATTCCAAAACATGAACTTTATTCTTCTTTAACCATTCTTTGGTAGAACGACTTGTGTGCTTAGGGTCATTGTCTTGCTGCATGACCCACCTTCTCTTGAGATTCAGTTCATGGACAGATGTCCTGACATTTTCCTTTAGAATTCGCTGGTATAATTCAGAATTCATTGTTCCATCAATGATGACAAGCCGTCCTGGCCCAGATGCAGCAAAACAGGCCCAAACCATGATACTACCACCACCATGTTTCACAGATGGGATAAGGCTCTTATGCTGGAATGCAGTGTTTTCCTTTCTCCAAACATAACGCTTCTCATTTAAACCAAAAAGTTCAATTTTGCTCTCATCCGTCCACAAAACATTTTTCCAATAGCCTTCTGGCTTGTCCACGTGATCTTTAGCAAACTGCAGATGAGCAGCAATGTTCTTTTTGGAGAGCCTTGGCTTTCTCCTTGCAGCCCTGCCATGCACACCATTGTTGTTCAGTGTTCTCCTGATGTTGGGCTCATGAACATTAGGCAATGTGAGAGAGGCCTTCAGTTGCTTAGAAGTTACCCTGGGGTCCTTTGTGACCTCGCCAACTATTACATGCTTTGCTCTTGGAGTGATCTTTGTTGGTCGACCACTTCTGGGGAGGGTAACAATGGTCTTGAATTTCCTCCATTTGTACACAATCTGTCTGACTGTGGATTGGTGGAGTCCAAACTCTTTAGAGATGGTTTTGTAACCTTTTCCAGCCTGATGAGTATCAACAACACTTTTTCTGAGGTCCTCAGAAATCTCCTTTGTTCGTGCCATGATACACTTCCACAAACATGTGTTGTGAAGATCAGACTTTGATAGATCCCTGTTCTTTAAATAAAACAAGGTGCCCACTCACACCTGATTGTCATCCCATTGATTGAAAACACCTGACTGTAATTTCACCTTCAAATTAACTGCTAATCCTAGAGGTTCACATACTTTTGCCATTCACAGATATGTAATATTGGATCATTTTCCTCAATAAATAAATGACCAAGTATAATATTTTTGTCTCATTTGTTTAACTGGGTTCTCTTCATATACTTTTAGGACTTGTGAAAATCTGATGATGTTTTAGGTAAAATTTATGCAGAAATATAGAAAATTCTAAAGGGTTCACAAACTTTCAAGCACCACCGTACATACATACATACACACACACACGACATATTAGCCTTAATGTCTCACTAAAGGCTTTGGAGGTCAGTCACAGGTTTGCCAATTAAATAAACTTTCTCGACCTATTTTTACTTCTAGCTGGTTTTGCATTACTGTAGATAATTAAAAAAAAAAAAAATTCTGCAAAGCCTAGATTTTCAGCATGTCCAGAGTGAATTGCCAAAGCCCTGAGTTGGCGTTGTTTATAGAGGACCGATGCATGATGTTGGTCTGAACGCTGCAGGAATTAATCTGTCAGAAAGCATTTTATGATCCAAATAAATCTACTCCTCCTCTCACTGCCCCCTCAGGGTGCACTTTTTCTGCTCTCTCTGGACAGATGAGCCACTTTATTTGTTGAGTTTATCTAAAATTAACCCGTCTTTCACGAAACAGGGAGAGCACAGTGATTATTATGAAAACACAATCCTGCAGGTCCTTACAGCAGTCCTAATTCAAACTGTAATGCATGTCTGATCCACACAGATAGGCTGACTAACCTTCACACATTTTGTGTAGGAGTTCTGTATTTTAGTATTGAACCATACTAGCAGATTTAGAAAAAATATACTAGAAGAGCCGTTTTTTTCTTTTTACCCCAACAACAACAGCAAATTAGCCAATCAACATTTGAATTTGTAATGATTGAATGCCCCAGTATTAACTGACTCCTAAGCCCCACCCTTACTCCATTACCTGAAAATGCCACTGTGGTTACCCTATCTGTGTCCATCCTAAATTGGTAGTGATGATGCTGCCCGATTTGTACCACACATGCATGAATATTTGGTTCATGGCTAAATTCAATCCATCATGCACAAATTGCAAATAATACTTTACATTCTGAAAGCTGTGTCATGGTTATAGCATACATACAGTGTCTTGCAAAAGTATTCATCCCCCTTGGTGTTTGTCCTGTTTTGTCACATTACAAGCTGGAATTAAAATAGATTTTTTGGAGGTTTAACACCATTTGATTTACACAACATGCCTACCAATTTAAAGGTGAAAGTTGTTGTTTTATTGCGACAGACAAACAATAAGATGAAAAAAAATATCTGGAGTGTGCATAGGTCTTCAACCCCTTTCGTATGAAACCCCTAAATAAGAGCTGGTCCAACCATTTAACTTCATAAGTCACATAATTAGTTGATTAAGATCCACCTGTATGCAATCAAAGTGTCACATGATCTGTCACATGATGTCTGTATAAATCAACCTGTTCTGGAAGGACCCTGACTCTGCAACACTACTAAGGAGCACTCCAAACAGGTCAGAGACAAAGTTGTGGAGAAGTATAGATCAGGGTTGGGTTATAAAAAATATCCCAAACTTCGAATATCCCAGGGAGCGCCATTAAATACATTATAGCAAAATGGAAAGAATATGGCACCACTACAAACCTGACAAGAGAAGGCCCTGCCCACCAAAACTCACAGACTGGGCAAGGAGGGCATTAATCAGAGATGCAACAAAGACGCCAAAGATAACATTGAAGGAGCTGAAAAGATCCACAGCGGAGAAGGGAGTATCTGTCCATAGGACCACTTTAAGCTGTACACTCCACAGAGTGGGGCTTTATGGAAGAGTGGCTAAAAAAAATGCCATTGCTTAAGAAAACACATTTAGAGTTTGCCCAACAGCATGTGGCAGACTCCCCAAACACATGGAAGAAAATTCTCTGGTCAAATGAAAGTAAAATTGATCTTTTTGGCCATCATGGGAAACACCATTTGTGGTGCAAACCCAACACCCTGAGAACACCATTCCTACAGTGAAACATGGTGGTGGCAGCATCATGCTGTGGGGATATTTTTCATCTGCAGGGACAGGAAAGCTGGTCAGGACTGAAGGAAAGATGGATGGCACTAAATAGGCAATTCTGGAGGAAAACCTATTTGAGTCAGCCAGAGGTTTGAGACTGGGATGAAGGTTCACGTTCCAGCAGGACAATGATCCTAAACATACTGCTAAAGCTACACTAGAGTGGTTTAAAGGGAAACATTTAATGTATTGGAATGGCCTAATCAAAGCCCAGACCTCAATCCAATTGAAAAGCTGTGGTATAACTTAAAGATTGCTGTACACCAACGTAACTTGAAGGAGTTGGAGCAGTTTTGCCTTGAGGAATGGGCAAGAATCCCAGTCGCTAGATGTGCTAAGCTAATAGAGACATACCCCAAGAGACTTGCAGCTGTAATTGCAGCAAAAGGTGGCTCTACAAAGTATTGACTTTGGGGGGGGGGGGGGGGTGAATACCTATGCACACTCCAGATTTCTGGGTTTTTTTTTCATCTTAATTATTGTTTGTGTTGCAATTAAACAATTTTCACCTTTAAAGTGGTAGGCATGTTGTGTAAATCAAATGGTGCTAACCTTCCAAAAATCCATTTTAATTCCAGTTTGTAATGTGACAAAACAGGACAAACACAAAGGGGGATGAATACTTTTGCAAGACTCTGTACAAGATTTTTGCCTACCACTTTGGATTTATCTGCCAGATTGCATTGCTCACTGTGTTTCACCTGGGACAGTTACAAACTAATTTTTTTTCTTCATGCTAAAAAAAAGAAAAAGAAGAAAAAAAAATTGGTACTTGGATCCTACCCTTCTGTGCCACTCAGTTACATGTACTGTACATATCACATTAGTACTCTTTGCTCTTGACTCAAAACTTGGCGGGTAGGTAAATAGAGAATGATTTGAGTTTCTTCATGTGAAATAAACTTAATCAATGGACAGTATGTTCCACTTGACAAACACTAGGAAAGAATGTGTATAGTTAACATCAGTTACATGATGTCAGTTCAATAATTTATTGGGAATGTAATGAAATTTTGGCCATTGAAAATGTCTGACTGAAAATTGTGAAAAAAAAAACCCCAGGACAAAACAGGCTGAAAATTTTGACAAAACCAATCAAAACAATGAGGGGTCAAATCAACACTTTACAAATAATTTTAATGCAACAAAGTTCCTTTTGGCTCTCCCTTTTAGCTATGCTGTCATAGTTAGTCTTGCCAGAGTACCTGCTTGCACTCCGTGCACAATGTACACCGTTTTTAACCATTAGGTGACAACAGGCATACTGTACCTAAGAATCTCTCTCTCTCTCTCTCTCTCTCTCTCTCATTACATGTCAATCCTGAGATACCAGTGATGCTAGCCTCTCCTGCTCTTCAGACCTGTCTGATCCATCCTGATGCCCTACTTCTAGCTGAGGTTCTCGTCACATCGCTCCTGTGGAGGACGGTCCCATCTGGACACTTAGAAAATGGCTCTGGACAGTTACAGGTTTGCTACGATGGTTTAAGACTACAGTTAACGTGATAACTTTAGGACTGCAGTTGTTGTGAACAGTTTTGCACTCAAGTCTCCATCAGTGAACCATTGATAACTTCAACAAAACAGACTTCATGTTAAAACTATAACAAATTTCTTGGTTACACAGTTGCACTTTTTGACCATATTGGACACACTTATAGAAACGAGTTATTTATAATCATGCTGTCTGTTATCACCCAAATGAGGATGGGTTCCCTTTTGAGTCTGGTTCCTCTTAAGATTTCTTCCTCATGATGTCTCGGGGAGTTTTTCCTTGCCACCGTCGCCTCAGGCTTGCTCATTAGGGATAAATACTTTTATTGTGGCTTAATTTATTCATTCATATGTTTAAAATCGTACGTTATTTTTCTGTAAAATTGCTTTGCAACAATGTCTGTTGTTAAAAGTGCTTTACAAATAAATTGACTTAAAAATGACTTAGTGATTGAAAATATTGTTTGGTTCCCTTGCTATCCTTCACTGGTCAGTGCAGAGGCACTAAAAAGCAGCAGCAGGTCAACTGTGAAAAATGTTCAGCATGATTTCACTTTTTCTCCAAGGAACATTAAACAACTTTTTTTGTAAGAGGACTCTATTGAAATGGTGTTGCGTGGATGATGGTGGTGATGTGGATTTATATTAGTCAGTGATGTCTTGGTGTTGTTGTGAACTGTATTGCTGTACTATTGGTTTTTATAATGGATGAAATTCTTGGTAGTGGATTGCTCCCTACTGTATAAACGTTAGATGAACATGTTTCATACGGACTATGTTCTTTAGACAGCAAGTCAATAGGAAGATAGATTAGTCTGCATGTCTTACCTTTCCAGGATATGTGGTTACTGCTGATATTTCATGATGCAAGATACTGCAAATGTGAATGTAAATTCTCACACGTATGTACATACAACCTCCTTCCACTGTATGTCTTGCACACAAAAACACTGCTTTACTAAAATGTAGTGATCATTTCAGACAAGCACACAAAACCATATCAACCAAAAGTCTAATTAATGAGTCCAAAGAGCTCTTTATTATTGAATTCTGTACATTGATAGGATCAGGTGACAAGAAGGGTATGCCATTTAGACTGGCAGGCATTGTTTGACCCACAGGTGCTAAAATACTGCTGCCTTGGTGATGCTGTGTTACTGCATTTATATTCATACACCTCAGAAAGGCATTTCGCTATACTGTACACTTGTGTATATGTTCAAGTCCAATAAAGTTGAATTGAGTTTACATTTTCCCGTCTGTCACACTTTCTTATTAATGGCATCATGAAAGTTCCAATCTGTTTTTATGAGGCTGGGATTATGTCTAGTATGGCTCTTTCGAGACACTTCGACTCCGGCAGGAAGCAATTGTGGTGCAGTGACAGTACACAGTACTGTTGTAACGGTGTTACCCAAGGTTCAAGTATAAATTTTAGTTCGGGTGCCAGGCAGGCCCAAAATCCTGCCACTTAAAAGTAACCACCGCCAGCAATAATAAACAATAACAAAAGTAGGTTTTAAATGTGCATACTCTTTACTTATTCATAAAAAAAATAATGGCATCACTTATTCACTAAAAAAAATAATGGCATCAATGCAACCCCATAACAACCTTATGTTTCCAATACAGCAAAAGGGGTATGAAAAATAAAAAAAAAATGCTGTGTAAACCCGCTCATGTGTGTGTGTGGGTGTGTGTGTTTGTGGATGTTAGCGTGTGTGGAGGGAGAGAGAGTTTGTAGTTCCAGTAGCGCTTGGTAAGCGAGCAGCAAGGGGCGTGTGGATAAATGCTTCAACTCACAGTTCTAGAGCTGGCTGTGTAAACTGGATTGTCCTGGATCCGAAGCTTCAACAGTCCTTAGCCATCCGCTTCCCGCATCAGGCTTGAAGTAGCTATTTGCTTCTCTCACCTGTGGCTTGCGATGTACCTCCATCACGGAAATCTTGCTTGGGTCGGCTTGCAATTCTCCGCCGCAGATTCCGTCGTCAGCAACAATGTACAAGTCTTCCACTTGGTTTAGCATCCACTCCAGAATCGCACCTTCACGCTTTGCTCGCACAAGAACCAAACGGAGCTCTGTACTGCTCTGCTGCGCTACACTTCCTCTCCCCTCTAGCTACGGATGCAACATAGTGACATTTAAAAGCAAGAGCTTCGTCAATCACGGGTGACCACTCCCCCCAATCAGCATTCGCAGGTGTTGCGTGTTATGTTAATGAGGTGAGTGCTGTGTAGTGTTAGTGTGATTTTAAAGGTGACAGTCACAGGGGAAAACGTTATGTCTGAGGGGCAGAATGTATTTCGCCACACTGTGTTTGGATGAGGGACAGGGATATATTAGGCCATGATTGCTCATGAAGCGATGAATCTAGAAATATAGAATGACAAAAGTACAACATAAATCAGTCTGCAGGGGAAAAAAGATAACCCTTAATCCTTCTAGTCAAAGAGAGTGCTACTGGAGAAGGACATATGCTCATAGTTCATTGGAATGTAATGATGCTTCTTTTTTTTAGTATAATTAAACCACAGTACTTGAGTTTTTTTTCAATAAAATATTAAATTTTGCTGCATTTACTGTACTATTGATCAGCCTTACAAAGTAAAGAAAATGCATGAAGCATTTAACTTTAAGTAAATAAAAAGATTGGTGCTGTACAGTGGTGCTTGAAAGTTTGTGAGCTCTTTAGAATTTTCTATATTTCTGCATAAATATGACCTAAAACATCATCAGATTTTCACACAAGTCCGAAAAGTAGATAAAGAGAACCCAGTAAAACAAATGAGACAAAAATATTATACTTGGTCATTTATTTATTGAGGAAAATGATCCAATATTACATATCTGTGAGTGGCAAAAGTATGTGAACCTCTAGGATTAGCAGTTAATTTGAAGGTGAAATTAGAGTCCGGTGTTTCCAATCAATGGGATGAGAATCAGGTGTGAGTGGGCACCCTGTTTTATGTAAAGAACAGGAATCTATCAAAGTCTGAGCTTCACAACATATGTTTGTGGAAGTGTATCATGGCACGAACAAAGGAGATTTCTGAGCACCTCAGAAAAAGCGTTGTTGATGCTCATCAGGCTGGAAAAGATTACAAAACCATCTCTAAAGAGTTTGGACTCCACCAATCCACAGTCAGACAAATTGTGTCCAAATGGAGGAAATTCAAGACCATTGTTACCCTCCCCAGGAGTGGTTGACCAACAAAGATCACTCCAAGAGCAAGACGTGCAATAGTCGGCGAGGTCACAAAGGACCCCAGGGTAACTTCTAAGCAACTGAAGGCTTCTCTCACATTGACTAATGTTAATGTTCATGAGTCCACCATCAGGAGAACACTGAACAACAATGGTGTGCATGGCAGGGTTGCAAGGAGAAAGCCACTGCTCTCCAAAAACAACATTGCTGCTCATCTGCAGTTTGCTAAAGATCACATGGACAAGCCAGAAGGAGATTGGAAAAATGTTTTGTGGACGGATGAGAGCAAAATAGAACTTTTTGGTTTAAATGAGAAGTGTTATGTTTGGAGAAAGGAAAACACTGCATTCCAGCATAAGAACCTTATCCCATCTGTGAAACATGGTGGTGGTAGTATCATGGTTTGGGCCTGTTTTGCTGTATTTAGGCCAGGATGGCTTGCCATCATCGATGGAACAATGAATTCTGAATTATACCAGTGAATTCTAAAGGAAAATGTCAGGACATCTGTCCATGAACTGAATCTCAAGAGAAGGTGGGTCATGCAGCAAGACAATGACCCTAAGCACACAATTCGTTCTATCAAAGAATAGTTAAAGAAGAATAAAGTTAATGTTCTGGAATGGCCAAGTCAAAGTCCTGACCTTAATCCAAACGAAATGTTGTGGAAGGACCTGAAGTGAGCAGTTCATGTGAGGAAACCCACCGATATCCCAGAGCTGAAGCTGTTCTGTACAGAGGAATGGGCTAAAATTCCTCCAAGCCGGTGTGCAAGACTGATCAACAGTTAGTGGAAATATTTAGTTGCAGTTATTGCCGCACAAGGGGGTCACACCAAATACTGAAAGCAAAGGTTCACATACTTTTGCCACTCACATATATGTAATATTGGATCATTTTCCTCAATAAATAAATGACCAAGTATAATATTTTGTTTCATTTGTTTAACTGGGTTTTCTTTATCTACTTTTAGGACTTGTGTGAAAATCTGATGATGTTTTAGGTCATATTTATGCAGAAATATAGAAAATTCTAAAGGGTTCACAAACTTTCAAGCACCACTGTATGTACCAATTTTATACTAGAAGGGCACTCAGTAGAGTGTATACCCCCATCAAGCCACATATTTAGATTTGTATCAAAATCTAATCAATTGTTCCTTAACTCACCTTTCATCAAAGTCAATTGAGTACTTTTTGAGTTACATTGGGAACAGACAAATAAAAAAAAAAAAAACAGAGGTGAAAACATAACTTCGTCCAACAAAGTTGACAGAGGTAATAATTTAATTTCGAGACCCAATCAAAATAAAACCGGCTGAAATGCTACAACTCAGGCACCAAATGTTTATTCAGCAGCAGATGAAAATTCCTGGCTCAGTTGATCATGTACCTTGTTTTGCTTCAAATGAAACAACATGGTTATGCTTGCAAATAACGCAAGCAAAAATCTGTCGAGATAACGCCATTTTACAGCTCAAAATCCCACCTGCAAAAACATGTACATGTAAGCCATTTGCTAGCTGAGTGACCTAGACTAGCTAGCCAGACCTTTTGATGTTTTACAGTACAAAAGCTCTGTGTTAAACTTAAGATGTAACATGGATGTTCAGTAGCGATTGCTTGTTGTGTTAAAGATGTCTACGTAAGTCCTGCTATGGTCTGTGGGTAATGCTCAGAATAATGCTTAAAATAATGTATGCAGCTAACTATATAGCTGGGAAATATAGGAATTTGCATGAGCTAGGGATCCTAGCAATCTACTGATACCCCAAGAGCATTTGGCTAAGATAGCTAGCTAACTAATGTTGCCTTTCTTTATATAATGTTGATAATGGAGGGGGTTTACTTCAGCATCGCTCACTTGGTTAGTTAGCATATGTAGAACATTCAGATCAGTTGTGTCCATTGTATACATATTTTAAAAAAGTACAGTAATTACTATACACCAGTAATTTTGTTTTGTTTGTCTTCTATTCTTTCCACCACTGTTGCTTACTACATGCTAACACTCACAGCCTGTACTGTTTTCTACACTCTGATACTGGTTTGAGTGCAGCAGATGATGTGTTAATTATGGAGAGGTCAAAGTTATTATCTGCTTTAAAAATCTGCATTGTATGATTCATGTGGGTTTGAAAAACACTCTATAAACTTGCAACAAATGATTTTAGAACAAAAAGAGAGCTAGGGAGAAGAACAAAGCGTGAGCGTCATAAAGGTCCTTGTGTATTATGTTCATTACTGCAAAACTTGTTCAGGAAAGGTTTCAGGAGGAACATGACAAAGAGTTCAAGGTGTTGACTTGGCCTCCAGATTCCCCAGATCTCAATCTGATTAAGCATCTGTGGGATGTGCTGGACAAACAAGTTTGATCCATGGAGGCCCCACCTTGCAACTTACAGGACTTAAAGGATCTGCTACGAATGTCTTGGTTCCTGATATCACAGCACACCTTCAGAAGTCTTGTGAAGTCCATGCCATGATGTGTCATAGTTGATCTCGTGGCACAAGGAGGACCTAAACAGTATTAGACAATTAATGTTCTTGAGTCTAAAGCCTCACTCACAACCCAACGCAAATGTTTTGGACACACATGGGTCACAGGGTTTGGTAGCTCACAGCCGTGCCACAGGGTCGCTGTGAACCTGGGGGAAAGTTTGGGGGAGGAGTACAGGCAAAGTACTTGTCAAGTACAGGTTGCACACCTGACTTCCTTGAGGCGTGGGAAAAATTGCGCCGTTAACCCGTGAAAAGCGTATATCTGACGCACGTGATCAGTGTGTGTTTAGTGAGTGTGGAGTGTGTGAGACTTGCATTTTACCAGTTTCCTGCACTACGAGTTCAGGCCGCACTTGTGAAGTGTGCGTGCGCATGTGATTTAGCATGTTACAATCACTCATAACTTGTGTGTGATGCAAGCTAGGAGTGGGTATAAAACTAGCGTGTCTGCAGCATTCTGCATCTGTCTTCGACTGAAGAATATTGGATATTTTGTGGGAAAAAAATAAAAATTTTCAGTTTAAAGTTTAGAAAATGGGACCCAAGAAGAAGCAAGCAAAAGTGAAGTAACCCAGCCTGAAACAGCAGAGGGGGAGGAGGAGGAAGAATCTGATGATGATGGTAGCAGCACCGGCGAGCCCTGCACAGACAGGGAGAAGTACTGTATGCCTTCAAGCAAGTAGAAGGCACAGCACCCCGCCAGAGGTATTTTCACAGGTAAATACACATGCTTTAAACATTCATTTCAGTATCTATATGTTTATGTAATTAATATTATATATGCTGATTTTCATGTATGTTTCAGCTAAGGACGCCCAGAAGTGAGGACATTGCAATCTCATCATCGCTGTCAAGCCATTGTGCCATGCTCAGTGATAAGGACAACGAAATCCTGACACCCCGTCCCACCACTCAGCAGGAGTAAGAGCAGGACAGCAGCTCGGCGTCAGAATCAAAGTGTGTTTCAGTGCTCAAACTGTTGGGCTATTTAGTTGGGATTTTTACAGTGTAATAAAATGCATTATTCCCTTATACTCATGTTTTATTATTTGACGTTTGCATGGTAAATGAACCTATACTCAAATAAAAACAACAAATGAGGTGGTCTTCTCTGCATGCACGCCACACATAGGGGTAGAAAGTGAGATGTACTTCTGTCTTGTGCGCCGCACAAATAGCAAGTGTGGAATACTTGTGTAGTGCTTCTGAGGCACGTCAATCATCCAATGACCGTGCATCACTCATGTGTCTTACTGTCATCTCAAAAAGCCCCTACTAGCCGTGCTGCTGACTTGGTTCAGGCATACAAAAGGAGTATGTAGTGGAAGTCTCCATGGGCAGTCCAAAAGTCTCCATGGGCAGTCTGCGACCTTCTACGGCGCTGAACACATGCAAGTGTCGCGCGAGTCTCAAGCACGGTTTTGCCAAATTTTTTACTGTTGACCGCCCATAGCAGCCCGTACGGCGGGTTGTGAGTGAGGCTTAAGATCCCTGCTCTTGGCTGCAGGAGTGGAACCCAATGTGGTCTTCTGCTGTTGCATGCTGCGATGCTTTTCTGCTCACCATGGTTGTAAAGAGTTGCTATGAGTTACTATACCCTTCCTGGCAGCTCTAACCAATCTGGCCATTTTCATCTGACCTCTCTTATCAACAAGGCATTTGTTTCCACCCACAGAACTGTTGCTCATTCATTGTTTTTTGCACCATTCTGTGTAAACTCTAGAGACTGTTGTGTGTGAAAACCCCAGGAGATCAGCAGTTTCTGAAATACTCAAACCAGTCCATCTGGCTCAAACCAACACCCATGCTACAGTGAAAGTCACACTTTGAGATCACAATTTTTCCCATTCTGATGTTTGAAAATAATTGAGCAATCATATACTTGTGATTAAAAAGTGGCTTTATAAATTCCAAATCGCTTCTGTGTTTATGGCGGTATGGTGGTCTAGTGGTTAGCACTGTTGCATCACAGCAAGAAGGTTCTGGGTTTGAGCCCTTTGGCTGATGGAGGCCTTTCTGTGTGGCGTTTGCATGTCGTCCATGTGGGTTTCTTCTGGGTGCTCCGGTTTCCCCCAAATACATGCAGGTTAGGTTAATTGGTGGCTCTAAATTAACCGTAGGTGTGAATGGTTGTTTGTCTCTATGTGTCAGCCCTGCAATGATCTGATGACTGACTTGTCCAGGGTGTACCCTGCCTCTTGCCCATAGTCAGCTGGAATAGGCTCCAGCTTGCTTGTGACCCTGCACAGGATAAGCAGCTACAGATAATGGATGGATGTTTCAGAAATGCTCATAATTTGTGAGTGCCCAAAGAGCTTTGAGTTGAAATCCTGTGAGCTGCCGTGCTATAAATCAGACATGAGAGACTGTCAGTGCTTTATCTACATGTTCCTTCAGTTCAGCTTTCTCTCACTATTCCCTGTTCCATCACTCTTCCAGTCTCTCACGAACTCCCTCTGTCAGAGCAGCAGATGTTTATACATTACTCATGTCCATTTCAATTCATGCAAACACATACACAAATATAAGGAAAACAATACAGGAGCTTACTTGTTTGAAATTGTAGCATATTTAAACAAGTTAATGAATAATTCAATCATGTTAATTTTTCAAACCACAGGTTAATATTAACACACTGGATCTAATACTGTATACGACAGTTTTATAATAACAATTTTTGGCTAATAATTTGATAAAAATGTATTATTTCTAAAATATATTACAATTATTGATATGGTAAAGGTTTCTGTAAGGAGATGTTTATTTAGTATTGATGGAAGGAGTCTCTAGTGTCAGGGCTTTGTCACAGTCAGTATGTTTTCCACCATGTTAAAGTCTTCAGAACAGAGGAATCTGGTTTCTTGGTAACATGACAAGCTGAGAGCTTTTACAGCTGCTATAGTACCTAACTTGTCCTGCAGTCAACAATTAAATGTAACTTTAAATGGATAAAAACGACAACCACATAGAGTACATGCATCAAACCAGCTCACTGTTAATTATTTTTCTAAAACAAGATATTCTCACTTTTTTCACACAAAAAGTGTTAGCTTTGTTAAATCAATCTTCAAACGGTATGTAACACAAATGCTAAAGGACTCCTGGAATATTAAAGAGATAAATAACCAAGCACCTCCAATCCACTAGGTTCAATAGGTTACCATTTATTCAGTTGACTCAGTAAGAATATCCTGAAGGTCAGGTCTTTTCTAGTGCAAATGAGCAATGTTCTCAATATTGTGGAAGTTGAGCAAACCCATCTGTCACCACAGACAGTCAGAATTGAGGAGTGCAAAGCCAATTTGATGCTTGATTACCTTACCTGAAACTCACAAGCAAATGTTTCTGAAGGTCTTTGCCGTATGGGCCATCCAAACAAATCTGGCAGTGGTGGGTGATGCAGTTTGGCAAGAACGTCATCCCCCAAATTGCTGAATAATCTAGCAAAAAACAACAACAACAACAACACTGACTCTAATCATGTTTCCCAGCAGGTCTGACTCAGTGGCAAGTGTTTCACAGGTGCTTTGTAAGAGAGGTATGTACAAACAAGTGGGATTTCATGTGAAATTTAAAGAGAAAAGAAAGTGTTTTGTTTGGTTTAATAATAGAGCATCATGAAAGCTTTGAAAAATAAAAACTATTGGACATTTTTTTTTTCTTGATGTGAACAAACTCGATGCTCTACTCCTGATGTGCTATAACATCGGTGAACTAGACATTAAGTTGACATGAACACGTGCAAGAAAGCATTTTCTCATATGTCACTGTCACCTCTCTTCTACCTACTGGTAGTGTTGGAGTCAAGGCCACCTAAACCAAGACCAAGTCATGATCACAACCAGAGTGTATTGAGACCAAGACAAGACCAAGACTTTGAGGGGTTGAGACCAAGTCAAGACCAAGACCAAGGCAGAGCGAGACTGAGTCAAGAACAGGACTAGACAATGTGTGAAGGGAGGCAGGGAGGAGTGACAGCCATTAACAGTTATGAAAATTTTGAATTAGCAATGAGTCACGTTATTGGTCGCATTTGAAACAGGAAGTTTCACATCCAGTCACAGTAATGGTGTTAACAAATAAATCAGACAATGCACAGGCAATTTAGTGAAATCCCTTCAGTTGTGGTCTTGACCAGTCTTGAAATAAAATCCTGAGTCCTCTATGTCTGAGACAGAGACAAGACCAAGTAAAAATGTGGTCGATTCCGAGACGAGACCAAAACCTTCAAAAAGTGGTCTTGAGACCGGTCTCAAGCACTACAATACTACCTGTTGGTGAAAGCTGCATGCCAGATATCCTGGACCAAGATGGATCCAAGACAATACAGATTAGTCAGGATTTGTTTACATTTCTTTCATATCCATGGCAAAATTTATATGTCATATGTCCTCTAGCCGACAATTAGAGAAATGTAGAAGTTTGAATAAAATAAATAACAGTAACATTACAATTCCAATGTCGAAATGACAAAGGATTCCATGACTCAGGACTCCAGAATCCATGTGCAGGAGGTTTACAAATACTGTACACAATCCAAAATGGACATGAAACATGAAAATATAATCCATAGTGTACCAAAACCAGAGGGAAAATCCAAAGAGCAGTTAAACTCTTACACAAAGAAAGATTTCGGTAACGCGCTGCAAAGACAAAGAGTTAAGATTTACTTTAAATAGGAAATGACTCATAACCAAAGAAGAGCCATGGCCTAATGGTTAGAGAAGCAGCTTTGGGACTAAAAGGTTGCTGGTTTGATTCCCTGGGCCAGCAGGAATGGCTAAAGTACCTTTGGACAAGGCACTTAATACCCAACTGCTCCCCAGGCTGATGTTTGTTACTCTGGATAAGATGTGAAAAGTCCTTAGGTTTGAATGCCATGGGTGACATTACAGTGACTCAGTTTAACTTTTCCTTATTTCCAGGACTGTATCTGAATACTTAGTTTGTACTAATGTTGGTTAAGTACTTACTACATGACCATTACTGTAGTATGTTCTATGAGTATGCGAGCAAGTACTATTGACACAATTTTGATGTACTCCACTGCCATCTTACTTGTCCCCTGACCCAGATTTTCACAGATGACATGTACCCATGTATGCCATGAAAAAAAAAATCTGCAATGGCAGAAATGTTTGAACAATTCCTGATACTTATATTTGTACACCACCAGAGGCACCACTTTGTTGCTAAAACAACCAGCATTGCTTCGGGCCGCCATCTTCTTTATATTTTCCCAAGGGGAATTCTTCTTCTTCGGCTATTTGTCGGCTACAACTGAATTATGGGATGGCATAGTGTAGCATAGTGTGGTACATTTACATATTATGGCTGTACTAGATCATCCAGCTACCGTACATACCTGGACTGCTTTTTGCATACTAATAGTATAGAACTATGTGTGTTTGGATGCAGCCCAGGACTTTTCTCCTGTCCAAATGAGTAGGAAGGGAGTGTTGACATCTTGTCAAACAGTAAAGTGAGACTTAAGTTGAACATCTTAGTCAAGACGGAGGTATTGTGGTGGCAGAAGGAAGGCAGGTTGCATGGATCAGGTCCATTTGTCTTGGAGATACAGTCCAACAGGGCAGCTGCGCTGCTTGATACCAGACACAGACCCACAACCTGACTCGAATTCTAACTACATTTAGATGGAGAGAGACTAAAAATCATAAAAACATCCACCTTTGCTGTCAGAAATCCTGGATGGAACAAACTCAGATGTCTGGCTGCTCTCTGTGACATGCGTCCATCTTGTGTTCACCTAATGATCAGCCAATATTGTGACCACCTGTTCCCTTGTGCTGCATTATCATTCACAAGTCATTAAGGGTTCAAAGGATTTGAAGGGATAAACTTAAATGAGGGCTTATTATTAATAACCCAATATTTATTCATAGCTTGATACTTTATTAGCAAAGCTTACAGAAGCTGGACGGAGTAACGGCAAGTTTGCACTGGGATTACATCATGATGCTCGTGTGTGGGTGTGGGGGGTTATTTAAAATTTTTTTAGAGGGAATATCCCTTTGTTTCTGTGAATTTTTATGTAATACCTATGTCTGGTTGCACTTTGACCTTTTGCAGTCTTGCTCAATACATTTTTGGAAAATATTTGCTTCTTACAAAAAGTGAAAACACCAACTTCTCTGAAACTTGGAGTTCAGTATATGTGAAGGATGCAAGTGAAAAGTCAAAGTGTGTAGAAATTAAGCACTCTGGAGTAGCGCAAAGGCTTTAATGTTCTGAAAGAAGTTGTGGAATATTCTGGGAATTTCCACCATTACCTCCACCACACAAGCTCAACTTTAGAAACATGTACTGTAGATTTTCACCTATTTCCTTCTGCCAGGAAATCGCTTGCAGTTGTGATATCTAATTAGATTATTTCAGCGCTGCTCAGCCCATTAACCTTGGAGAAAGAGGATTAATCATGAGCTGAAACGAAACAGTTTCAATCCTGAATAACTGATGAAGTTTGAGCTGCATTTAGTGCATCTGCTTTTTCTTGCAAGTTCAGTCAGCACTGCATGCTAGTTCTGGTCTAACTCTGCCAGCTAGTCCAATGACAAGTGGTTATATTGGTTACAGATCAAATCCAAAAATAAACCAGGAAGGAATCTATGTTGATTTAAACTGTTAATTTATTTAATATGTTGAGCAGGCGGCATAGTGGTGTAGTGGTTAGCACTGTTGTAGTTGAGTCACTAAACCTTGAATCCGAGTCCAGTCTTGAGTCCCCAGTGTTCAAGTCTGAGTCAAGTCCAAGTCTCATCTCATTCATCTCATTATCTCTAGCCGCTTTATCCTTCTACAGGGTCGCAGGCAAGCTGGAGCCTATCCCAGCTGACTACAGGCGAAAGGCGGGGTACACCCTGGACAGGTCGCCAGGTCATCACAGGGCTGACACATAGACACAGACAACCATTCACACTCACGGTCAATTTAGAGTCACCAGTTAACCTAACCTGCATGTCTTTGGACTGTGGGGGAAACCGGAGCACCCGGAGGAAACCCACGCGGACAACATGCAAACTCCGCACAGAAAGGCCCTCGCTGGCCACGGGGCTCGAACCCAGACCTTCTTGCTGTGAGGCGACAGCACTAACCACTACACCACCATGCCACCCCAAGTCCAAGTCATTTAAAAAAAAAAAATTGAGCTGAGTTGAGTCTGAGAACAAGACTCCAACTGTACCATTTGATGGTGGCTGTTTTAGTGCCATTAACATTAGTTTGTTCCTGAACATGACATATGAACAGGTGAATGTGCATTCTCTTTGTCAGGGAGTGTGAAGTATTCTGTCATAGATGGTTGGGAGATGGATGTAAGTGCAGAAGGTATGTTTATTAATACAAGTGAAGACAGGTAAACAATCCAGAATGGCAGGCAAAATCGTAAAACAGTGAAACAGGCGATAGGTCGAGTGAGGCACAAACAGGCTATCGTAGACTCGGCAAACTCAAAGATGAGAAACAGGAAATCAGGGATCAGGAAACCAAACAAGGAAATAAGGCTCAGTAAAGTGTCAGCAATGCAACTCAATACTTCGCAAAGTGTGTTTTCACAGTTTTTTGTAGGCACACTGATTGGGCCTTAATCCTGTGCAGATGCGAGTTGTTTATGGCGTGCGCAAGAGTCCACTTGGTGCACGCACTGTCCGGCACACACCCGAGAGTCTATCTGATGCATATGCCAAGGTGCGCAGGTGTGACACTCTTACACGAAATTAGTACAAAAATTAATGCAGATATAAATATCTTATGCCAAATTATTATGGCATGTTACAAAAAATAAAAAAAAATATCTGAGTCCTCGTCTCCAATTTATGAGTCAGAATGCGGTTAATGCACGAGTCTGAGTCCAAGTCCGAGTCATCAGTGCTCAAGTCCAAGTCAAGTCACGAGTCCTTAAAATTAGGGCATGAGTCAGACTCAAGTTCAAGTCCTGGACTCGAGTACTACAAGCCTGCCTCAAAGCCTCACAGCAAGAAGGTTCTGGGTTTGAACCTCATGGCCTACGGGGGCCTTTCTGTGTGGAGCTTGCATGTTCTCCCTGTATCTGCATGGGTTTCCTCTGGGTGCTCCCGTTTCCCCCCACAGTTCAAAGACATGCAGATTAGGTAAAATAACCAACCATTGGGGTTGTACAAGCCAGTGCATACTTAGTGCTGGTCCCAAGCCTGGATAGATTGGAGAAGGCTGCGTCAGGAAGATCATTTGGTGTAAAACCTATGCCAAATCAAATCTGTGGAACAGATCTGTGTGGCAACCCCTAATAAATGGTCGCAGCCGGAAGAAGGAGTGGACGACAAATGCATTTGTTAAGAACATTTCATGTAACATAAGTACATTTGGAACTGAATTGATGTTTAAGACACATGAACAACAATATTCAAGAGTTTCATTAGATCCAGCTAGTTTTGATGTTCCTTTCACTGGGGATCAAATCTAGGCTACAAATCTGAACAGCTAAAGCTGCTTGATTTTTTTTTTTTTGTATGTGTGCTCCACTACAATTTGAATGGACTGTTGGGCTGTGTTGTCTGATCACATTCCCTGAACACCAGAAGAGAGGAGGAATGAGAGCTTCTTTCAAATTTATTTCAAGGGATGTGGTGGGTTAGGAGGGTATTCATAGTGCTGTTCATGCAGCATCTGCAAAGAAAGTGCAGCACGTATGACCATATGACATGACCCTCCATCTGCCCCAGAACACAGATCCTACTACATCTAGAGTTAGCATGAACTCCCATGGGTGTTGATCCTGGGGTTTTGCTTTTGATGGAATGTGAATGAGTTCTTCAGTATGACTGAAGAATGATGATTCTTTATGCATAATCTGTCTGCTATGATTCCTTATGCATAATTTGTCTGCTAAAACCCAGAGTGCTCTCTCTACCACCCACCTCTTTCACTTCCATTTATTCTTTAACCTTCTCCTTCCTTTCTCTTAGTCGAAAACAGATGAAGGAAGAGTAAAAATGAAGATAAATCCATAGATCACTAGATCTATAGTGAAATCACTAGCTGGCTGTTGCTCATAAGTAATCACTCTGCTTTGTAAGAAAATTATTGTGATGGAGCAAATGGATTACTCGAGTGAAACATGAATATTTTTCAGGGACATGTCACACTCAGAGGTCTGGATTGGCTATTCAATAGGGATTACCAAAGGATGAATTCTTTGTACAGTGCATGCTGGGTATTGTAGCTTCGCTACATCAAGGTGTAAAAATCAGGAAAATGATAGAAGATCATTGTAAAAATTCCTGATGTGGGTGGAGCACAGAAGCATGGCAGGCGAGAGTTGATATTTGTACGAATATCTTTTCATTTGGCTTTTCAGCTTGCTTGCTTCCTTTCTTTCATCCATCCATCACTCACTCACTCACACACACACACACACACACACACACATGCATTGTGGTTGGGGAGAGAGCTCTGTTCTCTCTCTCCTTTTATGCTCCATCCCTGTAACAAACAGAGACACACACACACACACACACACACACACTAACTGACAGCAGGTGGAATGACTTGGCCATATACCTTCCCTGACCCCGCCCTCCATTCACAGACTGCTGCTTGGCCATGCCCCCGCTGCCACATACCCCTACCGCCCGACTCAGGCCGGGGAGCCATCCGTCCTGAAGCTGACTCCCCTCCCGATGGGACAGGAAGTCTGCCACCACCATCTGCGCCCCCGGCCTGTGGATAACCTCGAACTTAAATGGCTGGAGGGCGAGATACCAATGGGTGATCTGCGCATTGGCATCCTTCATGCGGTGGAGCCACTGGAGGGGCGCGTGGTCCGAACAGAGAATGAAAGGGCGCCCCAGCAGGTAGTATCGGAGGGCGAGGACCACCCACTTGATGGCGAGACACTCCTTCTCGATTGTGCTGTACCTGCTTTCACGCATCGAGAGTTTCCGGCTGATGTACAGCACGGGGCGTTCCTCGCCCTCCACCTCCTGGGACAAAACAGCCCCCAGCCCTCTGTCCAATGCATCAATCTGCAAAATAAATGGGAGAGAGAAGTCAGGGGAGTGTAAAAGTGGCCCCCACACAGTGCAGCTTTTACCTCAGAGAAGGCCTGTTGGCACTGCTCTGTCCACTGGACCGGATCTGGTGCTCCCTTTTTAGTGAGATCAGTCAGTGGGCATCCGAATAATTAGGTATGAACCAACGATAGTAGCCAGCCAGCCCCAGTAACTGTCTCACCCCCTTTTTGGTCTTGGGCCTTGGGCAGGCCGCAATTGCTGCGGTCTTGTTAATTTGGGGACACACCTGCCCATGGCCCAAGTGGAACCCCAGATACCGTACTTCCACTCGCCCAATCGCACACTTTTTTGGGTTAGCTGTGAGGCCCGCTCACCTCGGCGACTTTAGGACAGCCCTCAGGTGTTCCAAGTGCTGTGGCCAATCATTACTGTAGATTACGATGTCGTCTAGATAGGCGGCCGTGTAGGCAGCATGAGGGCGGAGGACCCTGTCCATAAGCTGCTGGAACGTAGCGGGCGCCCCAAACAACCCAAAAGGGAGCGTGACAAATTGGTGTAATCCAAACGGTGTGGAAAAGGCCATTTTCTCTCAGGATAGAGGAGTCAAGGGGATCTGCCAATATCCCTTTGTTAGATCCAGTGTCGAATAAATGCGAGCAGCACCTAACCGATCAAGCAACTCATCAATGCGAGGCATTGGGTATGCATCAAATTTAGATACCACGTTGACCTTTCTATAGTCCACACAGAACCGGACTGACCTGTTGGTCTTGGGAACCAGGACCACTGGGCTGCTCCAGTCACTGTGGGACTCCTCGACTATGCCCATTTCGAGCATGGCCTTGAGTTTGTCTCGAACCACCTTTTTCTTGTGTTCGGGCAAGCAGTAAGGGCGGCTACGCACTACCACCCCCAGGGTCGTTTCGATGTGTTGTTCTATGAGGTGGGTATGACCAGGAAGGGGCGAGAACATGTCGGAAAATTCCTTCTGCAACTTGGCTACCTCCGTGAGTTGGGCCAGTGAGAGGTAGTCTCCACAGGGGACCGGAGTGGTCCGAGATGTTCTTTTTTTATCTCCAGCCCCAGCTCTGCCTTCTCTGAGACTACGGATGCCAACGCCACAGGGACCCCCTCATTCCAGCGTTTTAAAAGGTTGAGGTGGAAGATTTGCAGTGCTCCACCTCTATCCGTTCGCTTCACCTCATAGTCGATGTCCCTGACTCACTGTGTGACCTCAAAGGATCCTTGCCACTTGGCGATTAATTTAGAGCTCAACGTGGGCAATAATACGAGCATTTTGTCTCCCTGCATGAACTCTCGAAGGTGCGTGCCCCTGTCATACAGCCGGCTTTGAAGTTCTTGTGCCTGCTGTAAATTCTCATGGGTTAGGTGCGTGAGGGTGTGGAGTTTTGCACGCAGGTCAAGAACGTACTGGATTTCATTTTTACTCGGTGAAGGTCCCTCCTCCCAATTTTCCCATAGCATGTCCAGAATGCCACGTGACTTATGCCCATATAATAATTCGAAGGGAGAAAACTCTGTGGAGGCTTGTGGGACCTCTCGTACTGCGAACAACAGGGGCTCAAGCCACTTATCCCAATTACACGGATCTTCACTTACGAATTTACGGATTATGTTTTTGAGTGTCTGGTTAAATCGCTCTACTAAGCCATCCGTTTGTGGGTGATAAACACTGGTGTGGATAGACTTAATCCCCAGTAAGCCATACAGCTTGTGCAGTGTGCATGACATAAATGAAGTGCCTTGGTCTGTCAGGATTTCTTTCGGAATCCCGTCCCGGGAGATAAAGCGGAAGAGCGCTTCCACACTACTGCGTGCTGAGATATTGCAGAGAGGCACTGCTTCCGGATATCGCATTGCATAGTCCACTAGAACTAAAATAAAGCAATATCCCCATGCTGACCGATCTAATGGCCCAACGAGATCCATCCCAATTCGCTCAAACGGGGTCTCGATTAGAGGAAGAGGGCGCAAAGGCGCTTTTGGAGTGGCCGCGGGATTTACTAATTAGCATTCACGGCATGCCACACACCACCGACGGACATCCCCACGAATCCCTGGCCAATAGAACCAGGCCATTATTCAGGCTAGTGTTTTATCTTGCCCCAAGTGTCCAGCCATGGGATTAAAGTGAGCCGCATGGAACACGAGTTCCCTATGGCTCTTTGGGATTAACAACTGGGTTATTTGTTCTTGGTTTGAGTGTCCTGCATCACTCAGTACAGTTTATCTTTAATAATGGCAAAATAGGGGAAGGTCGGTGCTGTGCTTGGCTGAAGAGTTTGACCATCGATTACTCTCACTTCAAACACATGCTGCAGAGTTTCGTCTCGTGACTGCTCTAACGGGAAATCCCCAAGGGAATCCCTGAGAGAGGGAGGAGGAGCGGGCTGCTCCTCACTCTGTTGTGGTGTTGATGTAGATGGCTCTGTGACAGCTTCTCCAGTCAACGCCACACCGGGACCTTCCCGTGACCTACTAGTGCAGGACCCACTGCATGTTAAATATTCCATTAGGTTTTTAAATCCTGGCCAATCAGTACCCAAAATCAACGAGTGGCTGGGGAGGGGCCTGCCGCCGCCTCCGTGGCAGGGGAACGGGGTAGGGTGGGGAGGGGGCGAGAAACAGGGGCAGAAAAGAGAGAGAGAGAAGCGAGGGGAGACGCCTCATCTGCCTGCCGTCGGCGCCATCTCCAGATGGTCCTCCACCAGCTCGATGACTCACTCCAGCGATGCCGGGTGATGACACTGGACCTATTCTGCTGTTCCTTCCAGAAGTCGAAAGACAAACTGCTCCAGTGCCACCAGATCGATGATCTCATCGGCGTCGCGGTTTTCCGCCCTCAGCCACTGCCAGCAGGCGTCCCGGAGTTGCTGGCTGAATGCAAATGGCTGGCCGACTTCCTCCAATGCCAGTGTCTGGAAGCGCTGGCGATGTTGCTCCGGGGAGCAGCCGAGCCACTGCAGGATGGCTTTAGTTAGGTCAGCGTAGACCAGCCGGCTGTCAGCAGGGAGCTGCTGTGCTGCGAGCTGCGCCTCGCCAGTCAGGAGTGGGAGAAGGCGCGCCGCGCGCTGTTCCTGCAGCCACCCCCATGCCTCGGCTGCTTGCTCGAAAAGAGCAAGGAACGCTTCCGGATTGTCCTGCAGTCCCATCTTTGTGAGGGTGGTGGCAGCTGTGGTCGATGCCCCTGCTGAAGCGAGCTGGTGCCGGAACGCCTGGCAATCTTCTTGCTGGGTCAGCATCAAGGCTTTGAAGCGTTGCTCCTGCTCCTTTCGGAGGGTATTCAGCACTTGATGCTGGTTCTGCTGGGCAGTAGCGAGGTCAAGGATGAGCTCTTTGAATGGGGAGGACTCCATGGGGTGGTTCTCTTCTGTGCTCCTGGGTTTCGGTACCACTGTAAAACTTCCTGATGTGGGTGGAGCACAGAAGCACGGCAGGCGAGAGTTGATATTTGTATGAATATCTTTTTATTCGGCTTTTCAGCTTGCTTGCTTCCTTTCATCCATCTATCACTCACTCACTCTCACACACACACATGCATTGTGGTTGGGGAGAGAGCTCTCTTTCTCTGCTCTCTCTCTCCTTTTATGCTCCGTCCCTGTAACAAACAGACACACACACACACTAATTGACAGCAGGTGGAATGACTTAGCCACTTACCTTCCCCGACCCTGCCCTCCATTCACAGACTGCTGCTTGGCCACGCCCCCACTGCCACAATCATGAACTCTGTTAAAGCACTGGGGTAGGTCCATGCCAAATGACCAGATGGTGGTTGTAGCACCAGATTCATTTTCTTTGTTAGAGCATATGGTAATAGATACTGGTGAAATATGAACTGATAAAAAATTTTGGGGCCCTATTCTGTGTATTTAATGAACTAGGTTATTTTGAGGGCGACACGGTGGTGTAGTGGTTAGCACTGTTGCCTCACAGCAAGAAGGTCCGGGTTCGAGCCCCGTGGCCGGCGAGGGCCTTTCTGTGCGGAGTTTGCATGTTCTCCCCGTGTCCGCGTGGGTTTCCTCCGGGTGCTCCGGTTTCCCCCACAGTCCCAAAGACATGCAGGTTAGGTTAACTGGTGACTCTAAATTGACCGTAGGTGTGAATGTGAGTGTGAATGGTTGTCTGTGTCTATGTGTCAGCCCTGTGATGACCTGGCGACTTGTCCAGGGTGTACCCCGCCTTTCGCCCGTAGTCAGCTGGGATAGGCTCCAGCTTGCCTGCGACCCTGTAGAACAGGATAAAGCAGCTAGAGATGATGAGATGATGAGATGAGGTTATTTTGAAAATTACTGAAATTAGACCAGAATGTACCCCCTAAATCCTCGCCAGGTATTTTTGGGGTTTTAAATGCATTTTCTCAGCTTCTAGGCTACACAGACGTTTGAAATTTGGTAAATTAACTCTCTATATGTTGCTAATCTGGTAGAAAAACATAGCCTTCTATCTAGAAAATTCCGGCCATAGGTACTTCCTAAAAATGCTAAAAATTAAGAAAAACGCTCTCGTGAGTGGGGTTTAGGGCCCTAAAAATGCTAGAAAACAAATATATTCATCTCCTATCACTACCTGGTCTTATTATAAACCAGATTGCCTGGTCACTTATTTAATGGGCACTCTCTAGATAGAGTATTTACAGAAATATGGCAGATTCAATTACATACCCCACAAAAAGACCCTCTTTAAGACCCTGAATGGAAATGAAGCACAGGGAGCACAGGTCTGCAACTTGGTAGATAGTTTCATTAATTCAATCACGACAAACATGTGAAGTGTCATCTTGTTATTATTTGTGCATCATTCTCGTTTTTCAATCCAAAATGATCCATTTTTAATGCCCTGGAATTTGTTGTTTTTTTTTAAGATATTCTTTTGGGCTTTTTTCACCTTTATTATTGGATAGGACAGTGTAGAGACAGGAAATGAGTGGGAGAGAGAGACGGGGAGGGATCGGGAAATGACCTTGGGCCGGAATTGAACTCGGGTCCCCGGATTTATGGTATGGCGCCTTATCCACCTGAGCCACAACTCCCCTGGAATTTGTTGTTTTTGCTGTTACATGTACTCTACTTTCATATGAGCCATTAACGAATACATTCAATATTGAACACAGGCACCCCTGAAACAGGCAAAAATTCCAATTTTTGGCCTCTGGTAAAAAGGGTTAACTGTGTGTGTGTGTGTGTGCAATATTTTCATTCTTCTGGCTGTTCCTGTTAGGGGTCGCCACAGCGGATAATGTCCCTCCATCTCTGCTTCTCTTCCGTATCTTCTTCTGTAGCACCAACCGTCCTCATGTCCTCCTTCATCACATCCATAAATCTCATCTTTGGTGTTCCTCTTTTCCTTCTACCTGGCAACTCCATCTCCAGCATTCTTTCCCCAATATACCCTGGATCTCTCCTCTGTACATGTCCAAACCATCTCAATCTCGCCTCTCTCACTTTGTCTCCAAGCCATCCTAGAGGGACAGCACATGTAGGATGGCTTGAAGACAAAGTGAGAGAGGTGAGATTGAGATGGTTTGGACACATACAGAGGAGAGATCCAGGGTATATTGGGAAAAGAATGCTGGGGATGGAGTTGCCAGGTAGAAGGAAAAGAGGAAGACCAAATAATTTTCATTCTTATTATGCCTCAGTGGGGTGGCATGGTGGTGTAGTGGTTAGCGCTGTCGCCTCACAGCAAGAAGGTCCTGGGTTCGAGCCCCGGGGCCGGCGAGGGCCTTTCTGTGTGGAGTTTGCATGTTCTCCCCATGTCCGCGTGGGTTTCGTCCGGGTGCTCCGGTTTCCCCCACAGTCCAAAGACATGCAGGTTAGGTTAACTGGTGACTCTAAATTGACCGTAGGTGTGAATGTGAGTGTGAATGGTTGTCTGTGTCTATGTGTCAGCCCTGTGATGACCTGGCGACTTGTCCAGGGTGTACCCCGCCTTTCGCCCATAGTCAGCTGGGATAGGCTCCAGCTTGCCTGCGACCCTGTAGAAGGATAAAGCGGCTAGAGATAATGAGATGAGATGAGATTATGCCTCAGTGAAATCTTGGGATATAATGCATTGCTCAACACTAACCCTGTGTCCGAAATCACTCCCTACTCACTATATAGTGGACTATATAGCGAGTTTGCCATTTTGTAGTGCTGTCCGAATGTATAGTGAGAATTATTACACCTTATATAGTGCACTCAAAGTATCTCAAAATGCATCATGAAAAGAAGTGTACAACAGATGGTCACTAACCAAGCAATATATCCCATCATGTATTGTGGTCAAGCTGAAAAAAATCAAATCAAAAGCCTCAAACTTGATTTAATAAAAGGCAGCGGCAAAGAAGAAAGCATTCAGCCTTGATTTAAAAGAACTGAAAGATGCAGCAGACACAAAGTACTTTTTATTTATTAATGTGGGAAATACGATCAGTGTAATATGTATTTATCACAAAAACACATGCATGTATTTATTATTTTGAAATCCGCCAGCCGACTGATCTGGCATGTTTTAATTGTGGGACAGTAATGATGTAAATAACGGCGTGGCGGAGTAGTGTCCAAAAGTGTTTTTTTTCTTTTTTTCCTTTTTTTTAAATCAATGAGCTCACTATAGAGTCCTCTATATAGTGAGTAGGGAGTAGTGAACAAGTGAGTGATTTAGGACACAGGGTAAGTTTCACTGTCATGCTATTAACAGATTTTACCCTTAAAGTGAACATGCCATACACTTTTCAGTCATTTTACATTATTCCCTGAGATGCTTTTGCAAAGTTTGTGAGTTTTATTTTTATTGAAAAAAAACCCCGCATTGCTTCTTTTTTCTCATACCATTTTAGCATAGTGTGGAAACCCTATAGGATAAGACATGTTGATTTTGCAGCTGTGCTTTTAAATAATAAAGATGTAATTAACTCCACTCTGATTGGCTAACATCTTTAAATTGGAATGCTGTCATCCACACCCTTGATGTCAACACGTGTGGAATTGTAGCTAAACTTTGAAAGGTAAGCAATGGCTCCTGCAGCAGGATTACAGCCTTATATGTACCATATAAACCTGAGTCAGAAAAGGAAAATGGAGTGGATACCGAACCAGTGCCACAACCACTACAGATGGCCAATTCAGATTGGTAACTTGTTAACTCACTTTTAAACCTTATGTTTAATGACATTGTTAATTTTCTTTATAATATGTTCCCAAAACAGCAACAGACAAAATAGCCTACTCGGTTCATGGCGAACAAACAGTATAAAATAAGCTACAGTGCTGTGCAAAAGTCTTAGGCACATGTAAAGAAATGCTGTTGACCAAAAATGGCTTCAAAAAATCATGACATTTAAAAAAAACATGACAAAAAATACTATAAAGAGTAAGCAGTAAGCCATAATAAATGAAACAAAGTCAGTATTTGGTGTGAGACGACCCTTTGCTTTAAAAAAAAAGTAGTCTCAGGTACAGTGAGTGTGGTTTTCTAAGGAAATGAGCTGTAGGTTTTACTGAGCATCTTACAGAACCAGCCACAGTTCTTCTGGATACTTTGACTGTCACACTCGCTTCTTCATTTTGCACCAAAACCCAGTACCCCCCCTCCTAGAACTGCCATCTTATTGTGGTGGAGGGGTTTGTGTGCTTGAATGATCCTAGGAGCTATGTTGTCAGGGGCATTACGCCCCTGTTAGGGTCTCCCAAGGCAGACAGGTCCTAGGTGCCAGGCCAGACCAAGAGCAGTTCACCAAAACCCATATGGAGAATAATCGATCAAGAACCGTGACGTCGCCCGGTATGGCGCAGCCAGGGCCCCACCCTGGAGCCAGGCCTGGGGTTGGGGCTCGTATGCGAGCGCTTGGTGGCCGGGCCTTTGCCCACGGGGCCCGGCCGGGCTCAGCCCGAAGCGGTGATGTGGGCCTGACCTCCTGTGGGTTCACCACCCACAGAGGTAAACGTAGGGGGCCAGTGCAGTGTGGATTGGGCGGCAGTCGAAGGCAGGGGCCTCGACGACCTGATCCCCCGAACATAGCGGCTAGCTGTTAGGACATGGAATGTAACTTCGCTGGGGGGGAAAGAGCCTGAGCTTGTGCGGGAGGTTGAGAGGTACTGGCTAGAGATAGTCGGGCTCACCTCCACACACAGCTTGGGCTCTGGAACCCAGCTCCTCGAGAGGGGCTGGACTCTCCACTTCTCTGGAGTCGCCCATGGTGAGTGGCGGCGGGCTGGTGTGGGCTTGCTTATAGCTCCCCAGCTCAGCCGAGTTTACCCCAGTGAATGAGAGGGTCGCCTCTCTGCGCCTTTGGATTGGGGAGAGGGCTCTTGCTGTTGTTTGTGCCTACGGGCCAAATAGCAGTATAGAGGATCTGGCCTTCTTGGAGTCCCTGGGAGAGGTACTGAGAGGTGCTCAGACTGGGGACTCCATTGTTCTACTGGGGGACTTCAAGGCTCATGTGGGCGACGACAGTGACACCTGGAGGGGCGTGGATGCGAGGAACGGCCTCCCCGATCTGAACCCGAGTGGTGTTTTGTTATTGGACTTCTGTGCTAGTCATGGTTTGTCCATAACGAACACCATGTTTGAGCATAGGGGTGTCCATAAGTGCACGTGGCACCAGGACACCTTAGGTCGGAGGTCGATGATCGACCTTGTTGTCATTTCATCTGATCTCCGGCCCTATGTCTTGGACACTCGGGTGAAGAGAGGGGCTGAGCTGTCAACTGATCACCACCTGGTGGTGAGTTAGATCCGCTGGCGGAGGAGGAAGGCGGACAGACCTGGCAGGCCCAAAAGTATGGTGAGGGTCTGCTGGGAACGTCTGGCCAAGCACTCTGTCGGGGAGGTCTTTAACTCCCACCTCCGGGAGAGCTTCTCCCAGCTTCTGAGGGAGGCGGGAGACATTGAGTCTGAGTGGACCATGTTCTCTACCTCCATTGTAGACGCAGCTGTTCGGAGCTGTGGCCGCAAGGTCTCCGGTGCCTGTCATGGCGGCAATCCCCGAACCCGGTGGTGGACGCCGGAAGTAAGGGATGCCGTCAAGCTGAAGGAGTCCTATCGGGCCATGTTGGCCTCCGGGACTCCTGAGGCAGCTGACGGGTATCGTCAGGCCAGGCGTGCCGCAGCTGGGCAGTTGCAGAGGCACAAACTCGGAACTGGGAGTAGTTTGGGGAGGCCATGGAGAAGGACTATCGGTTGGCCTCAAAGAAATTCTGGCAAACTGTCTGGCGCCTCAGGAGGGCAAAGCAGTACTCTGCCAACACTGTTTACAGTGCGGATGGGGAGCTGTTGACCTCGACTGGGGACATTGTCGGGTGGTGGAAGGAATACTTTGAGGATCTCCTCAATCACACTGTCATGTCTTCCATTGAGGAGGCGGAGGCTGATGACTCAGAGGTGGACTCGTCCATTACCCAAGCCAAAGTCACTGAGGTGGTTTGTAAGCTCCTCGGTGGCAAGACACCGGGAGTGGATGAGATCCGCCCTGAGTATCTCAAGTCTCTAGATGTTGTGGGGCTGTCTTGGCTGACACCCCTCTGCAACATCACGTGGCGGTCAGGGACAGTGCCTCTGTAGTGGCAGACTGGGGTGGTGGTGCCTCTTTTTAAGAAAGGGGACTGGAGAGTGTGCTCCAATTATAGGGGAATCACACTTCTCAGCCTCCCCGGGAAGGTTTACTCCAGGGTACTGGAGAGGAGAATTTGGCCAATAGTCAAACCTCGGATCCAGGAGGAACAATGAGGTTTTCGTCCTGGTCGCGGAACACTGGACCAGCTCTATACCCTTCATAGGGTGCTCGAGGGTTCATGGGAGTTTGCCCAACCAGTCCACATGTGCTTTGTGGATCTGGAGAAGGCATTCAACCGTGTCCCTCATGGTATTCTGTGGGGGGTGCTTCGGGAGTATGGGGTTCTTTGCTAAGGGCTGTCCGGTCCCTGTACGAACGGAGCAGGAGTCTGGTTCGCATTGCCGGCAGTAGGTCAGACATGTTCCCAGTACATGTTGGACTCCAGCAGGGCTGCCCTTTGTCACCGGTTCTGTTCATAATTTTTATGGACAGAATTTCTAGGTGCAGCCAGGGGCTGGAAGGAATCCTGTTTGGGAACCACAGGATTTCATCTCTGCTTTTTGCGGATGGTGTTGTCCTGTTGGCTTTCTTCAAACCAGGACCTTCAGCATGCACTGGGGTGGTTTGCAGCTGAGTGTGAAGCAGCTGGGATGAGAATCAGCACCTCCAAGTCCAAGGCCATGGTTCTTGACCGGAAAAGGGTGGCTTGCCCTCTCCAGGTTGGTGGAGAAGTCCTGCCTCAAGTGGAGGAGTTTAAGTATCTTGGGATGTTGTTCACGAGTGAGGGAAGGATAGAGCGTGAGGCCGACAGGCAGATCGGTGCAGCCTCCGCAGTGATGCGGTCGCTTTACTGGTCCATTGTGGTGAAGAAGGAGCTGAGCCAAAAGGCGAAGCCCTCGATTTACCGGTCGATCTACGTTCCGACTCTCACCTATGGTCATGAGCTTTGGGTAATGCCCAAAAGAACAAGATTGCGGATACAAGCGGCCGAAATGAGTTTCCTTTGCAGGGTGGCTGGGCGCTCCCTTAGAGATAGGGTGAGAAGCACAGTCACTCGGGAGGAGCTTGGAGTAGAGCTGCTGCTCCTCCACATCGAGAGGAATCAGCTGAGGTGGCTCGGGCATCTCTTTCGGATGCCTCCTGGACGCCTCCCTGGGGAGGTGTTCCAGGCATGTCCCCCCGGGAGGAGGCCCCGGGGAAGATCCAGGACACGCTGGAGGGACTATGTCTCTCGGCTGGCCTGGGAACACCTCAGTGTTCTTTCCGAGGAGCTGGCCGAGGTGTCTGGGTAGAGGGAAGTTTGGGCTTCCATGCTCAGACTGCTGCCTCTGCGACCTGGCCCCGGATAAGCGGAAGAAGATGAGATGAGACCCAGTAGCCTTCATTATGTCCATCCACCCCTCATCCATCCATCCATCCATCCATCCATTATCCCTATGCAGGGTCACAGGCAAGCTGGAGCCTATCCCAGCTGACTATTGGTGAGGTCCATCCTGGACAATCACCAGATCATCACAGGGCTGACACATAGAGACAAACAACCATTCTCACTCACATCTACGGTCAATTTAGAGCCACCAATTAGCCTAACCTGCATGTCTTTGGACTGTGGGGGAAACTGGAGCACCCGGAGTAAACCCATGCAGACATGGGGAGAACATGCAAACTCCACACAGAAAGGCCCTCGCCGGCCACTGGGCTCGAACCCAGAACCTTCTTGCTGTGAGGTGACAGTGCTAACCACCATGCCACCTCCTTCATTATATTTTCTTTTTTTAATCTGAAAAGTGTTCTCTTATGTAATTATGCTGCTCAGAAACATTTTTTTTCTATAACATTTAATTTTGTGCTGAAAAATGAATGTTTGGACTCTAAAATGTTTTTGTAATGACTTGATAATGTAGAAGTCATGAAATAGAAATCTATAACAAAGTTGGTATGAAAAAAAATAGGATGCCTAAGACTTGCACAGTATTGTATATGTATACCATACAATAACTAATAGTTATTACCCTCTGTTATGTCCCTCTTCTACCTCTAGGTGGCTGTAGGTTCTCCTGTATTTTCTTGTGTTTTGCCTGTTGATTGTCTTCCAGGTGTTTCCTGTTGGTGGGATGTCTCCAATTGGTCTACCTGGCATGTTGCGTACTATAAATGGGAGCTGTGACCAGGAGCAAGAGAGGGGTTGTCTTCATGCCAGCAGTTGATGCTGTTATTTACCCTTATCATATTTAGTTATTGTCTATTTTTATTTACTATTTTCTTATATTGTAAACCCCTTACTTGTAATAAACCCCCTAGACTTGAGTCTGTTGGTTTTTTTGGTCATTCGTGTGTTACGCTGGTTAGCTGGTTGTAACATAATGGGGGCTCATCCGGGATGATTCCTAGTGGGCCTGTGTTGTGGGTATATGGCAAATTGTCTCAATGTGATTGTGTTGGTGAGTACTGTTTTCTGGGTGTCTAGCGTGCACCATAATCAGGTAGCCGTCGGGTGGACACTAGAGTCCACCACTTTTTTTTTAGTTATATTGTTTTTGGTGGTAGCCCTTAGTTGGCCTGCTTCAGGGGTGACATCCTTCACCCCTGAGTTCGTGGTTAAACTTCGCCTTTTAGGGGAACCACTGAAGACTAGAGTTTGAGTTAGTTTTCTTTGGTTAGGTAAGTAGGAGTTGTGGTGCAGCAGCGAACCACCCAGTTAACATGCTCTTTTGTTTTGATGCCTTGAGATTTTTGTGTACTGCGATTGTAGTGTAGTGCAGGTTGATATTTGTTAGGGATTAGACTTTGGGCTGCTGTGATTTTCGGGTTTCGACCCTTTGATCATCTAATCACTTATCCTCCTGTAGTAATTTGTGCTGGTGTGGTATTTGGCAACACCCGAACGTTTTCGTGGTCATTTTTTTTTGGGGGGGGGTCTTTTTGTGGCCACTTTGTTTGAAGTTTGTATATTGCAGCCATTTGCTTTGATTTATTTCTTTGATCTTGTCAATCATGTCTGCGGTAGCACAGGATTTCGTTGAAAATCCATCAGTGGAAGGTTTTCATCGCCTTACCAAAGAGCAGTTGATAGAGGTAGCATCTTTATTGCAGATTGAATTAAGTAGTGGTGAAAAACGTTTGAAAAATACTGTTAAGTCTGTTGTCCTACCCTATCTAGTTGAAAAAGGAATCCTGCCACCTGTTGATTTAAAAGAGGCTATTCATTTAAAAGAATTGTCTATTCGTGAAAAAGAATTAGATTATCAGAGAGAACAGTTGCACCTTAGAGCCTCCGAAAATGAACTGGACTTGCGACGGCTTGAAGCAAAGGCTGTGGGGGAAAACCTAGATTTTTTTCCGTCTACCAGTTTTGATATCGGTAAGCATATAAAACTTGTTCTACCCTTTGCTGAGAAGGATGTTGAAAATTATTTTCCACATTTTGAGAAGGTTGCTATAACACTCAAATGGCTGAAAGCTTTTTGGCCTGTTCTGATTCAGTCAACCTTAATTGGCCGTGCGTGAGAGATTTATGCATTGTTGGCTTTGGAACAGAGTTCTAATTATAATGAAGTGAAAGCGGCATTTTGCGGGGCTATCAGCTCGTCCCTGAAGCCTATAGGCAGCGCTTTAGGTGTTATAAGAAGACTGACCGGCAGACTTATTTAGAGTTTGCTCGGGAAAAAGAAACGCTTTTTGACCGTTGGTGCGCTTCAAAAGGGGTAGATAGCCTGGGTAAACTGCGCGAGTTGATTTTGCTTGAAGAGTTTAAAAACTGCTTGCCCAGTGCTCTTTTAGTCTACCTTAATGAGCGCCAGGTTGATGTGCTGTGTGAAGCTGCTGTAATGGCCAATGAATATGTTCTAACTCATGTTCCTTCTAAAGATAGACACAGATCTGACGGGTTTTCGCCCACTACTGATAAAGTCCAGTCATCTAATAAATCTGAACAGGTTTCTTGTTATTACTGTAAATGACCAGGGCACGTTTTGGCCGATTGCGGGGTTTTGAAAAAGAAAATGCTGCAAAAGGTTTTGATTTAATTAAAACAGTTTTAAGGTCACCCATTTATCCACCTCGTGAACTTGCATGTGATGTTCAGACAGGGTATGAGCCTTTTCTCAGTGATGGTTTTGTGTCTCTGCCCGGTGATAAAGAGCAGACGCATGTTCGTATTTTGCGAGACACCGGTGCAGCGCAATCGTTTATCTTGCAAGGCATTTTGCCATTGTCTGACGCAACTAAAACTGGTGCAAGAGTGTTGGTTCGTGGCTTTGAAATGGGATGCACTGTCGTGCCACTTCATTACATTAACTTGAAATCTAATGTTATTACTGGTACCGTTGCTGTGGGTGTTTGTCCATCTCTGCCTGTTCAAGGTGTGTCTTTTATTCTTGGAAATGACATTGCCAGAAATTCTGTGGGGGGGGAAGTGCTACCTCAAGTGGTTGCTGTGCCAGATAAGCCAGCAAGTCATGATTGTGTGCGCAAGTACCCCGACGTTTTTCCTGCCTGTGCAGTTACGCGCGCTATGTCTAAAAATGCTTCTATTCCCCCAGAGAGAGAGCATGTCTCTCCTGATATTGATTTGTCAGATTCTTTTTTGTGTAATCTTGGTGAGATGTCAAAACTAGATGGAGAAGTGTCTGAGTTAAAGATTAGTAAAGCAAAAGGTTTTGATTTAATTAAAACAGTTTTAAGGTCACCCATTTATCCACCTCGTGAACTTGCATGTGATGTTCAGACAGGGTATGAGCCTTTTCTCAGTGATGGTTTTGTGTCTCTGCCCGGTGATAAAGAGCAGACGCATGTTCGTATTTTGCGAGACACCGGTGCAGCGCACCGTAAGTAAAGTAAAAAGATAAAGTAAAGCTTCTCTTCGTTTGTCTCGCACTGAGTTGATCACTGCTCAAAAAGCAGATATGTCTCTTGCCCCTCTTGTGTCTCATGCCTTGTCAGATATCGATCTTGATAAAGAGCCACAATGCTTTTATTTTCAGGACGGTATTTTGATGAGGAAATGGAGGCCTTATAATGTACCTGACCAGTGGAATTCTGCCCATCAGATTGTGATTCCTTTTGTGTACAGAGGTGAAATATTGTGTGTAGCTCATGATGGCATTGCCGGACATTTGGGTATTGCAAAAACACATAACCGGATTAGTCAGCATTTTTATTGGCCCGGTCTGAAAAGGGATGTGGTTCGTTTTTGTAAAATTTGTAAAACCTGCCAACTTATTGGTAAACCGAATCAAACGATTCCTCCTGCTACTTTGTACCCAATTCCAGCCATTGGCCAGCCTTTTGATCATGTCATTGTTCACATTGTTGGGCCACTTGTGAAATCAAGGAGTGGTTATCAATATCTGTTTACAATGTTGTGTCCAGCTACATGATTTCTAGAGGCTGTTCCTCTCCGTAAAGTTACAGCTAATTGCGTCTTGAAGGAACTGCTTAAATTTTTCTCTGTTCAGTCTTCCTAAGATCATCCAGACTGACCGTGGGTCCAATTGTATGTCTCGAATTTTTAGCCGTGTTTTAAAGCAATTGAATATACAGCACAACATTTCCTCTGCCTACCACCCAGCTAGTCAGGGTGCATTGGAACGCCAACACCAGACAATTAAGAATATGTTGAATGCGTATTGCTTGGAAACAGGAAAGGATTGGGCAGATGCAATGCCTTGGTTACTCTTTGCTTGTAGAGAGGTGAGGCAGGAATCACTTGGATTTAGTCCAGCTGATCTTGTTTTTGCACACACATCACGAGGCCCCTTGGCTGTTTTAAAAGATCAGTTTTGTTGTGACAACTCTGCACAAGACATTTTGACATATGTATCAAGTTTTCGTGCTTGTCTACATCGTGCCCATGAGTTGGCTAGTGAAAATTTAGCGCAAGCTCAGAGTAAAATGAAGCAGTGGTATGATAGGAAGGCTGTTGATTGCCACTTTAACATTGGCAATAAAGTTCTTGTGCTGCTTCCTATTTTAGGATCTGCGCTTCAGGCTCGTTTTAGTGGGCCTTATGTGATGGAGCACAAAGTGTCCGACCGTGATTATGTAATTGCCACACCAGACCGTCGTCAGCAGAGGCGTGTCGGTCACATTAATATGCTCAAGCCTTTTTATCAGCGCGAGGAGAATCCTCCAAGTGTCGAGTTGGCGTCAGCTGGTTCTGTCAGTGATCGTCCACTGTCCACTGATGGGGTGGTGCTGATGCCTGCTTTGGTGGAGGAGCATGAAGACCTTGAGAGTAGCCCATCTTGTGCTGTAGTTGTTGGGCGGTTACACAATTCGGAAATGCTCTCGGTTTTAGGCAATCATTTTCCACATCTATCTGAGTCCCAAAAAGCCAATTTGCTGGAAGTAATACACCAGTTCCCGGAGCTGTTTAATGACATTCCCACTCAAACACGTCATGCAACATGACATTGATGTTGGCTCTGCAGCTCCAATTAAGCAGCACCCATATTGCGTTAACCCCGTAAAGCAAGCGATACTAAAGAAGGAGGTGGCATATATGCTCGAATAATATTGCTGAGTTTAGTTCGAGTGCATGGAGCTCTCCATGCATTCTTGTTGGAAAGCCGGACGGCACTTATCGTTTTTGTACTGATTACAGGCGCGTCAATGCAGTCACCAAGCCTAATTGTTATCCACTCCCCAGGCTTGATGACTGTGTTGACCGCGTTGGATCTGCAATCTTTGTCAGCAAATTCAATCTGCTGAAAGGGTATTGGCAGATCCTGTTAACTCCTAGGGCTATGGAGACATCTGCATTTGTGACGCCTGATGATTTTCTTTCTTATTGCGTCATGGCGTTTGGGATGCGCAATGTACCAGCATCGTTTCAATGTCTTATTAATGTTTTGTCTGGTTTACCAGGCTGTGAAGCCTATTTGGATGACATCGTCCTTCATAGTGGTTCATGGTCTTCTCATGTTGATCAGATTCGTGAGCTTTTCCGTAGACTTTTGGCTGCCAGACTGACCATAAATCTGGCTAAGTGTGAGTTCGGAAAAGCCACGGTGATGTATCTTGGACGAGTCGTGGGTTGTGGTCAGGTGCGTCCGTTGGATGCAAAAGTGTCTGCCATCACTAGTTTTCCTGCCCCTGTTGATCGTCGAGAGTTGCGCCGTTTTCTTGGAATGGTGGGCTACTATCGCGGGTTCTGTAAGAATTTTTCTGCAGTAGTTGCTCCACTTACTGATTTACTTAGCCCGAAGGTTCCTTTTGTTTGGTCTGATCATTGCCAAAGTGCTTTTGAAAATGTTAAAGCCCTATTAATTTCTGCGCCTGTTTTGGCTGCCCCTGACTTTGACAAACCTTTTCATTTGGCAGTTGATGCCAGCGACTCTGGTGCTGGAGCGGTCCTTTTGCAGATTGGTTCAGAATGTGTCCAACACCCCATTTGGTACTTTTTAAAAAAGTTTAATGATCAGCAACAGAGGTATTCTACCATTGAAAAGGAAGCTTTGGCGCTTGTTCTCGCTGTGCAACACTTCGAGGTGTATTTGGGTGCTTCAGAGAAAATTATCATGTTCAGTGATCACGACCCTTTGAAGTTTCTCCATCGCATGCATAACGCCAATCAGCGTCTGATGCGATGGAGTCTGATCTTGCAACCTTTAAATATCGAGATCAGACACATTCGCGGCACTGACAACATCTTGGCTGACGCCTTGTCAAGAGTGCCTTAGTCTCATGTCTACGGTTGTGATTAAACCGTATGTCATGTTTTTGTTTTGAGTTTTTTTTGTCTGTGTTGTGTGAATGTGTTGATCTTTGTGTGTTTTTTTTTTTTTTTTTTTTGTTTCTGAAATTGCATTGCACCCAACTGAGTCAGTGGATGTGGTGCATCATGGTCCTATGTATGTAGTTAAATATTGATTTATGGAGACTATAGTCACCATTTCGGTGTGGCGGTGTTATGTCCCTCTTCTACCTCTAGGTGGCTGTAGGTTCTCCTGTATTTTCTTGTGTTTTGCCTGTTGATTGTCTTCCAGGTGTTTCCTGTTGGTGGGACGTCTCCAATTGGTCTACCTGGCATGTTGCGTACTATAAATGGGAGCTGTGGCCAGGAGCAAGAGGGGGTTGTCTTTATGCCAGTAGTTGATGACATTATTTACTCATCATATTTAGTTATTGTCTTTATTTTTATTTACTATTTTCTTATATTGTAAACCCCTTACTTGTAATAAACCCCCTAGACTTGAGTCTGTTGGGGGTTTTTTTGGGTCATTTGTGTGTTACGCTGGTTAGCTGGTTGTAACACCCTCATTGGAAGCATTGTCATGATTTGTACATTTTAAAAACGTAATCTTTACAGCTGATTGGAAATTGATGACAACTGCTTTGACGGTAAGCCTACTGACATGCCCTATTTTGATGGAATGTGCTACATAGTTGATGGAAAGCACAAACAGACTGTTGTGCCATGAAATCAGAGAGAGAGTTTTTTTTCAAGGAACCCCCCCCCAAAAAAAAAAGTTTCCAGCCACTCTTCTGTGTATTAACTTCCTTTGGAAGAATATACAGTCTCAGGTTTTCTTTTGTGCATCGTGCAACAGCACATTTGCGCTTTCTCCCAGATGCTTCTGTCTTCTTGATTCAGATCGCTATGGGCGGTTATATGTTAATGATGGGTGGTACTATAATCAATGAGAGGAGATTTACGTAAGGTACATGCACTTTTGTAATCGGACTGTTCTCTCTGCTTATTTTCTATCAAACTGGGAAGGTAACAGTCCACTTTGAAAGGTCTGGTATGTCCCCAAGTCACATTGACGTATCTTATTTAAACAACAAAAGTTTTCCATGTCACGTCCCCTTTAATAACATCCCGACCAGCCATTGCTCATAGTAAAACCCCTCTCCTTCTCTCTCACCAGTTTTACTCCTTTTGATTTAGTACACTGTGTGTCAGTAAAATGGGTGATGTGTGGTGATGTGGTTGATAATGCACGCAACACAGTCTGTGATGATACATGATAAATGTTTCTACACACTGATAAATGCTTATGGATCATAACAGGAAAAGTTACAAGCATGGTGTAATGGTGCCCTTCATCATTTTCACCCCTGGGCTAATTTAACATGCTGAAAAAAATCCACCTTCTCCAAATTTATGAACTCAAATCCAAGGTGGACGGAGATTGCTGCAGTAGGAATTTAGTCACTATCAATTACTGAGATGTTCAACCTGTTAATACATGTTTCTTTTCTGCATATATACAGTAGACACTGCTTTAGTGCAGTTTAACATCCCTGTTGAGCCATTTCTCTGTAGTGTACAGGATATTTTAAGCAATGCATCTTTATTAAAAATGGATTTATGCAAGATGCTACACTTATTCATTTCACATCCTTTCATTTCACATCCTTTGGCTGGCATCATGGTTTTTAATTTCCAGCTTTCTAGGCTGCAAAGGAGGTTTACATAAAGTCTCAGTCGCAATTCAGTATTCACCATCTGGAAAAAAAAATGAGGAGTGCATCATTCTTGATATTTAATATTTATTAATAATTCTGCAGAGATGCTTATTGCAATTACATTCTGGCTGTTTTGGTTAATTAATGAATTAACCAATCATTTAATTAATTATTATTATTATTACTACCTCTGCCAGCTGTGTTGGAGGACGTTATGTTTTCACCTCTTTGTTTGTTTGTTCGCAACGTAACTCAAAAGTTACTGAATGGATTTTAATGAAATTTGGATGCAAGGTGAGCCATGGGCCAAAGAACAATTGATTAGATTTTGATGCAAATCTGAACATGTGGCCTGACAGAGGTATGCATGCTACTGAGTGCCCTTCTAGTTGTTATTATTATTATTATTCAGCAAGGATAGAGACCTCTGGGATGCCTGACAAAAAAGATATTGATTGTCATAAACTGCAAAAAAGGATATCGTCATCCATCCATCCATTTTGGCATATCACTACAGTGACATGGCTACTCTGAAGGCTTCAGCCATCAAAGTCTCTAGGGAACATTTACAGTAGTGGTTTCCTGTTGCCTTCTACTGGATTATTATAGAGGTTTTCTCCTCTCAACCATTCACACTCACACCTATGGACAATTTAGAGCCACCAGTTAACCTGACCTGCGTGTCTTTGGGGGAAACTAGAGCACCTGGAAGAAACCCATGCAGACACGGGGAGAACATGTAAGCTCCATACAGAAAGGCCCCCACTGACCGTTGGGCTTGAACCCAAAACCTTCTTGCTGTGAGGCAACAGTGCTAACCACTACACCACTGTGCCACCCTGATATTGTCATACTGACATGACAAAATGAAGATTTGAACATTAAAGATTATATTGTTCTTATATTGTTACAACTTGTCAGCTAATTAGTCAGTTATTAACTCATGATCATATCCAAAATGTGAATTTTTAAAATATTAAGTTTGGTAATATTTAGTAAAATTTGATCTTTAGTTATTATGGTTGCATAACGTCATAGATGTAGCAGTTACTTTAACACTAATTAAACTACAATGGGTAACATTGGTGAAAAAAAATGCTTAAGACAGTGATGTAGGGTTGTTCCAAATATATTTTTAAACATTTATTGAATAAAGTTGTTTGTTACCTCTACCAACTTTGTTGGAGGAGATTGTTTTCGCCTCTGTTTGTTTGACTTTTCCCAATGTAACTCAAAAAGTAGTGAACAAATTTTGATGAAATTTTGAGTAACAGTGATCCATGGGCCAAGGAACAAATGATTAGATTTTGATGCAAATCTGGATATGTATGTGGACCCCAGATTTTTTGCCTGTTCCCAACGTAACTTAAAAAAAAAGTAGTGAATAGATTTGGATGAATTTTGGTGTACAGCTTTAGTATTATCCTCAGTTCAAATGATTTTGATTTTGATGTTGATGATATTTGGCTTGGCAGAGGTATTCACTCTACTGAGGGCACTTCTAGTTTAAAATTTGAACAATATGTTGGCCAGTGAATGATACTTGTGCTAAAGCCTCACACTTGTCTGCTGTCAGGTACAATCAAAGAAAAAAAAAGAAACCGTGGCATTATAGGTCTGATTTCTTTTGTTTTACCCACTTCCTTTCGGCACATGCAGCAGAAACACTGATGTTCTCATCAGGACATTCAAGCTGGCATTTTTCAATAGCACACGTCTATTCATCCTGTCTCAGTTGCCAGATACTAATAGCTACATGCTGGTAATACATTCACTGACCTTGTCTCACTGACCTGTATGGAAGTAGCAGCAAAATAAGCAAATTGATGATCCATTATGTAAGCCCAACTCCCTATTTATCAACCCTTTCATTATTTATTTTGACCCAGCTGTGAATTCATGAATGCTAAATTTGCTTTTAACAGAAATGTCACAACTGTGGGGCCTTGTTAAAGCTTCTTGTGAAATCACTCCAAAGAGGATATGCTGATGTCATTGTGACCCATTCACAATGAAAGCGTGACAAAGCGCAGCCTTTAGAACGAATCCTTTCTTTGCGTGCAGCAGTGGCCATTAGGATTGAAGGTGAAAATTTTCAGACACAGAAGAGGTTTGTATTCATCTGTGATTTGATACTGTAGGGAAATAAAACACTTGCATATACAGTGGTGCTTGAAAGTTTGTGAACCCTTTAGAATTTTCAATATTTCTGCATAAATATGAGTTAAAACATTATCAGATTTTCACACAAGGCCTAAAAGTAGATACAGAGAACCCAGTTAAACAAATGAGACAAAAATATTATACTTGGTCATTTATTTATTGAGGAAAATGATCCAATATTACATATCTGTGAGTGACAAAAGTATGTGAACCTTTGCTTTCAGTATCTGGTGTGACCCCCTTGTGCAGCAATAACTGCAGCTAAACGTTTGCGGTAACTGTTGATCAGTCCTGCACACCGGCTTGGAGGAATTTTAGCCCATTCCTCCATACAGAACAGCTTCAACTCTGGGATGTTGGTGGGTTTCCTCACATGAACTGCTCACTTCAGGTCCTTCCACAACATTTCGATTGGATTAAGGTCAGGACTTTGACTTGGCCATTCCAAAACATTACCTTTATTCTTCTTTAACCATTTTTGGTAGAACGACTTGTGTGCTTAGGGTCGTTGTCTTGCTGCATGACCCACCTTCTCTTGAGATTCAGTTCATGGACAGATGTCCTGACATTTTCCTTTAGAATTCGCTGGTATAATTCAGAATTCATTGCTCCATCAATGATGGCAAGCCGTCCTGGCCCAGATGCAGCAAAACAGGCCCAAACCATGATACTACCACCACCATGTTTCACAGATGGGATAAGGTTCTTATGCTGGAATGCAGTGTTTTCCTTTCTCCAAACATACCGCTTCTCATTTAAACCAAAAAGTTCTAGTTTGGTCTCATCCATCCACAAAACATTTTTCCAATAGCCTTCTGGCTTGTCCATGTGATCTTTAGCAAACCAGATGAGCAGCAATGTTCTTTTTGGAGAGCAGTGGCTTTCTCCTTGCAACCCTGCCATGCACACCATTGTTGTTCAGTGTTCTCCTGATGGTGGACTCATGAACATGAACATTAGTCAATGTGAGAGAGGCCTTCAGTTGCTTAGAAGTTACCCTGGGGTCCTTTGTGACCTCGCTAACTATTGCACGCCTTGCTCTTGGAGTGATCTTTGTTGGTTGACCACTCCTGGGGAGGGTAACAATGGTCTTGAATTTCCTCCATTTGTACACAATCTGTCTGACTGTGGATTGGTGGAGTCCAAACTCTTTAGAGATGGTTTTGTAACCTTTTCCAGCCTGATGAGCATCAACAACGCTTTTTCTGAGATCCTCAGAAATCTTTTTTGTTCGTGCCATGATACACTTCCACAAACATGTGTTGTGAAGATCAGACTTTGATAGATCTCTGTTCTTTTTATAAAAAAGGATGCCCACTCACACCTGATTGTCATCCCATTGATTGAAAACACCTGACTCGAATTTCACCTTCAAATTAACTGCTAATCCTAGAGGTTCACATACTTTTGCCACTCACAGATATGTAATATTGGATCATTTTCCTCAATAAATAAATGACCAAGTATAATATTTTTATCTCATTTGTTTAACTGGGTTCTCTTTATCTACTTTTAGGACTTGTGTGAAAATCTGATGATATTTTAGGTCATATTTATGCAGAAATGTAGAAAATTCTAAAGGGTTCACAAACTTTCAAGCACCACTGTATACTATTATAGGAAAATATAGGAAAATAATCAATGACTGGGGTGTATAATGTGGCCTGATGTGGAGCAGAGTTACCAAACTCTTACAAACCTGAAGTTGATTAATTTTCTATAAAATCATATCCCAAAGCCTTCTATTCTTTTCTTTTTGTAAAATTTCCTGCTTCAAATGCCACCAATAATGTGACTCAATGCTAATTTGAAATGTTTCTTCCTGATAATGGCTCTCACCCCTCCCTGCCCCACTTCACACACCATGGTCTGGTCCTGGTCTTGACTCGGTCTCTCCCTGCCTTGTTCTTGGTCTTGACTTGATCTCAACCCCTCAAAGTCTTGGTCTTGTTTTGGTCTTGATACATTTTGGTCTTGGTCATGACTTGGTCTCGGTTTAGATGGTCTTGGCTACAACACTTGGACAGATACCTGCAAGGTAACATTTTAATAACTTCTAATGAGATTAAAGTCTGGGGAATGCTCTGTGTGTGTGTGTGTGTGTGTGTGTGTGTGTGTGAGAGAGAGAGTGCGGTCTTGGTTATTTATTATACAATGTACTGTAAATTGAGAGTAGACTGTGAGAAGGTCCTGCAGAGTAAAAGCATTATGATACTAATCTGCTCAAGAGAATATTAGTGTAAGGCCACTTTGATTAAATACACTCACTGGCCACTTTATTAGGAATACCCATCCACCTGCTGTTTTATGCAGTTCTCTAATCAGCCAATCGCTTGACAGCAGCGCAATACATCAAATCATGCAGCTACAAATCAAGAACCATTAATGTTCACTTCAAATATCAGAATAGAAAAAAATTGTGATCTCAAAGTATGACTTTCTTTCACTGTGGTATGGGTGTTGGTTTGAGCCAGATGGACTGGTTTGAGTATTTCAGAAACTGCTGATCTCCTGGGGTTTTCACACACAACAGTCTCTAGAGTTTACACAATGGTGTGAAAAACAAAAAAACGCTGAGTGAGCGACAGTTCTGTGGGTGGAAACAAATGCCTTGTTGATAAGAGAGGTCAGAGGAAAATAGCCAGATTGGTTCGAGCTGCCAGGAAGGATATAGCAACTCATATAATCACTCTTTACAACTGTGGTGAGCAGAAAAGCATCTCAGCATGCAACACAGAAGATCACATTGGGTTCCACTCCTGCAGCCAAGAACAGGAATCTTAGAATCAAGAACTAGTTCCTATTAAAGTGGCTGGTGAGTGTATATTACATAAGCAAAGGATTGTTCTCTGCCACAAATTGCTTTGTTAATTTGACTGACAGTTATCTTTGACAGTTCTGGGTAAAATAAACTTTGTTGCTAATATACATAGTGAATGCCTGCACTTCTCTGGTTCAATCAAAGAAGCAAAATGAAACCACTATTAAAGGTTTAAACAGTTGAATTTAAATTTGATTACGCCACTCATTCCACTGAAAAACTGTCCCAAAACTGTTTTACCAGAACTTTGCTTTATTTAATATTGTTCATTGAATGCAGATTTTCATGAGCTGAGTATACAGATTGTCTCAGAGCAGCTTATACTGAGTGACATCACAGGGGTAGGGTTTGTCTTTTCTTTACATGTGTAAGCTATGACTAGATGAAAAAGCCTCTTGTTCCTAATTTAAGTTGGAAAATTAGACCGATTGTAGTATAATGAAGACTGTGTTTGTTTTTACTGTCTAAAATAAGCAGACATTTAACAACCCCATGCATTTTTAATGCTGCTGAAAGACCAATGACCTCTTTGGAGTATCTCATCTCATCATCTCTAGCCACTTTATCCCGTTCTACAGGGTCGCAGGCAAGCTGGAGCCTATCCCAGCTGACTACGGGCGAAAGGCTGGGGTACACCCTGGACAAGTTGCCAGGTCATCACAGGGCTGACACATAGACACAGACAACCATTCACACTCACACCTACGGTCAATTTAGAGTCACCAGTTAACCTAACCTGCATGTATTTGGACTGTGGGGGAAACCGGAGCACCCGGAGGAAACCCACGCGGACACGGGGAGAACATGCAAACTCCGCACAGAAAGACCCTCGCCGGCCACGGGGCTCGAACCCCAACCTTCTTGCTGTGAGGCGACAGTGCTAACCACTACACCACCGTGCCGCCCCTCTTTGGAGTAGTCAGTGATTAAAAAAATAACAAAACATTTTGCTATTTGACATTCTATTTGACAACTATCAGCCAATATTCCATTCCGTTGGTTGCCTTTCAAGATGTTGCGCAACCTTCAGATAGCATGCTCACTGCCCTGTTTAGCTCCACAAAGTTATTATTGTACCTAGAGGTTAGAAATGGGAACTGCAATAAGCAGTAATAGAGATCTATTGGGGCAGGTTTAATGCTGCTCCTCAGTCTTAGTGGAGGAGCAGCAGACAGGACACTTAATAACAAGACTGTTAGTGTTGTAGTTTTTATGGCAAATTGGGATAGTTTAAAAATACTGGCCAGCAAGATCTTGTTTTATAAAATATAAAATCTGGGAAGCGGCGGCACGGTGGTATAGTGGTTAGCACTGTCGCCTCACAGCAAGAAGGTCCGGGTTCGAGCCCCATGGCCAGCGAGGGCCTTTCTGTGCGGAGTTTGCATGTTCTCCCCGTGTCCACGTGGGTTTCCTCCAGGTGCTCCGGTTTCCGCCACAGTCCAAAGACATGCAGGTTAGGTTAACTGGTGACTCTAAATTGACCGTGAGTGTGAATGGTTGTCTGTGTCTATGTGTCAGCCTTGTGATGACCTGGCGACTTGTCCAGGGTGTACCCTGCCTTTTGCCCGTAGTCAGCTGGGATAGGCTCCAGCTTGCCTGCGACCCTGTAGAACAGGATAAAGCAGCTAGAGATAATGAGATGAAAATCTGGGAAGCAAGATCTTGTTTTATAATAAATAAAAATGGGAATTAAATCAATGAATTTCTGTAAACAAAGGCAAAGTGTAAGTGTAGACAGTGTGCCTATGATGTTCAGAAATATTTATACTGCGAGGATATATTGCAAAGACAGGAAGAGGGATTATGAAGGTGGATTATGGAGTGGATAGTATCCCTATAGGGGCCTTTCACTGATGTCACAGATTTTTGTTTATCATGCAGGGTTTGCCATATTGCCAGGCAAACAAAGAAACAGCCATGACAGTTAATAATGAAAATCAAGACGACTGCAGTCATTGCAATCTCGCTGAAACAATTAAAAATGTATTTTATACACTCAAAAAAATTACTGTACCAAAAACGTTGACTTTAAGTATTTCAATTACATGAAGTTTTTCCATGTAATTTTATTAGGCAAGTTCAATGTAAGGGTTCCATTTAATTCAATGGTTGTTTAATGGTTGAATTAAATGGAACCCTTACATTGAACTTGCCTAATAAAATTACATGGAAAAACTTCATGTAATTGAAATACTTAAAGGATATGGGACATGGATTTTTACCTGGGCATAATTATGTATAAAGGACATAAGAAATGCCATCTAAATCACTGCAGGGCATCAAAAATGTGAAAATCATCACATTATTCAAGTTTTTTTTATACATCAGCGTAAAACAAGGATTCGTTAATGAGCTAGGTGGTCACGTGACCTGTGACGCAACAAAAACTTTCCAAGGAGCCAGCGCTTGGGTATCTAATGTAAACAGGTTACCGAAATGGACACCATCGACAGTGACATTCCCGATGTTTCACAGAGATGTGAAGTTAGACCCTATCAATTCGAACCGATAGCTGGAAATTCACATGAACATAGATCTTGTCTTTACTCTGACGGGTCAGATGATTCTGAGAGTGAGAGTTCATTCAGTCCCCATGAAACTGAAAGTGGTCGGCTCGATAACAGTTCCTGGTAAGTTAAAAACAATTCTACTCAAAGGCTAATGATCTGTTGAAAGAAGTATTATTTTTGTATCATACATTGAAAGTTCATCATAGATCTAGCTAAAGTCCGTTGCAAGCTAGTTTTTTTTTTTTTGCTGATATTTTTCGAGATTGATTGAGATACAATGCTTCCAGAGTCCGAGATGAAAACATTCAAATTGGCGAAACGATTCAGAATTATGATAATCAATAATTGATACACCCAAAATTATAATACTAATCCTTACCTCGGCTTTCAGTCGCTTAGCGCAGAGGTCTTCAACAGGGGGGTCGCGAAATCACACCGGATCACTCTTATCAACAAAAATATTCCTGCCCTGTCCCCTGGCCTCCGTGCAGGGATGCAAACAGTGCGCCTTTCGGCGGATGCCGCCTTTTTTACGGCTGAATCGCGCAGATCCGATTTTAAAAAAAATAATAAAATAGCGATATTAATTCATGAAACATGAAGTATAAGGATGAGAAAAAAACAGTTTAAATCGGGAAGCTGCGCACATTTGTGCAGCCTGGCGCAAATGTGCGCAGCTTCCCGATTTAAACTGTTTTTTTTTCTCATCCTTATACTTCCTGTTTCATGTTTCATGAATTAATATTGCTCAGTACCTGAGTATTAATGTTGAAAGAATCCTCAGTGAAATGGTCCGAACACAGTTTGTGGGAAACAGTAGGTGCAAAGTTTTTTCAACAGGTGTTCTGTAAAGTTATCCTACCTCTTGGATTTGTCCTACCAAGCCTACTGCGCATGCGCAAAGCCTACTGCGCATGCGCAGGTGAGCCCACACTTTCGTCAGCTTCGGGTCCTTGGGGAATGCAAAAAAACTTACTCCAGGGCATTTCCCATTGGAATTATTGCAACCATAAGCAGCACAATACACCATGATGTCCAATGTATGATGTCCAATGTACTTTAAAGACTATAAAAACAATTTTCTTGTCATCCACTTCTCCATTCATCTACCCTCTTGTGCTGTGCCCGAAAGTTTTTGTTACGTATGATCACGTGACAGCGGCTCTTCCGGTTGCAAAAAATGCATATCGGAAGTCGAGCAGAAATGCCATATAATCATCACAAATATAACGATTTTGCTGAATTTAATAGATGATTTTGTATTTGTTGATGCAATTAATTCATATTTTTAATGGAAAGAAACTGATATAGCGTGCTTTTATGTTTCATGTCCCATATCCTTTAAAGTCAACATTTTTGGTACAATTATTTTTTTGAGTGTACCTGCAGATCGTGTTACATCCAAAAGCTGAAACATGCAGGCATCACAGATCCATATAATTTACCCACAAATGTATTTATTTTTTATTCTGCACACTGCTCTCTCTATGTATGTATGTGTGTACACTTATTCACTGCTTCATATGGGTTAAATGCAAGGGAGGAATTTTGCTGTGCTTGTAGATGTGACAAAAATAAAGGCTTGTTCTTCTTAATTTATCTACAAGTGTACACTGTAAAAAATGTCCGTAGAATTAACAGTGAATTTATGTAAAATCATGACATTAAAAAAACTGTAAATACAAAAACAATGAAGCAGTGTGTAATTTACATCAATATACTGTAAAACTCCTAACCAAATACCACTGTTAATTTAACAGTAAGAATATGTTGAATTGATCATATTTTTTGTAGAATTTACAAATTGTTGTAGTTTAAACACAAACTGTAATACTAAAACAGAATGTGATAGTTAAAATTACATCATTGCCCTGTTAAAAAAAAAATGTCAGTAGAGGCTCTCCGGCACATTTTGTAAAACTCTAAATCAAATAAAATATCTGTCTAGTAGATCATTGCTTGTAACCATCATTTTGGAGCCACAAAAACCAATAATCGAGAACACTCGCACTTCATTCCTAGATGCTTTTTTGTTGTACAATGAATATCTGTAAAATTAACAGTTATGTATGGATTATTGTACATTGAATACCTGGAAAATTTACATTTAGTTATCATTAATTGTACATCAAATCCCAGTGAAATGTACAAGATATTCTGTAATGTTGTTTACATTTCACTGTATTTTTAACAGGATTATTCTGGCAACCACAGCTGCCAGTATTTTTCCGTAAAAACAAAGGATTTTTTTTACAGTGTATTTATTCTACTTGAAAAGTGTTTGGAAAACCAGCTACCAGATTTGGGACACTACAACATCCTGAACTATTTAGTATTTGGGACTTCTAAACACGCCAAAGATGCTAAAGGCTTACAAAATTACAGATGCCTACCAATATTTTGAGATAAGGCTTCATGCTGGAATGTTCTGGGAAATTCCCCATAAAGAAAAATACCTTATTATGACAAAGGTAAGCTCAGACATGGACTTCTAACAGTAATAAACAATCCAGGGCTGAGATCTAGTATATTTTATGATGTTTATCCTTGTCTACATTATCAGTAACAAACATGTTGCTAGTCTCGTAAAGCATTAGGTCTAATAAAATATATCACATCCAAAGCCCACATCCAGAGCTACATTTTAATGTTGCAGAGAGCTTTCACACCAACCTGATGATATAAAATGTTCTCCACACACGGGAATGTTTTGCTGGCATCCAGTCTTCACATTTAACTGCAGCTCGCCATCTTTCTCGTCTTTCTGGATTCTCCGGAAAGAGGTCAAAAATTAAAGCAGGCTTATCTCCACGTGTTATTACATCCAGAAGCACTACAGTTCTCTTGCATTGTTATTTTAGATGTAAGTTCTACAAGTTTATCTGTAGATGTACTGAATTTGGCTTAGAATCACATCGTGTACATTTGCGCCGGTCACTGGCACAACAAAGCTCGCCAGGCAATATGGCCGCAAATCTGCAGTTATGATTGCATCATGTGCAAGTCCTCTATATTAGAAATGAGTGCACACCACAATGACTTTGTTATCCATGCAAAAGTTGAGAAAAAGAAAAAAAATATCTCCCTTTTCCAATGCAAATTTTTTGGCTAGTTTCAGATCTGCTGTTGAAATGATATAGTGAATTATTCTATAAGCAGACATCTCATTCTCATTATCTCTAGCCGCTTTATCCTGTTCTACAGGGTTGCAGGCAAGCTGGAGCCTATCCCAGCTGACTACGGGCGAAAGGCGGGGTACACCCTGGACAAGTCGCCAGGTCATCACAGGGCTGACACATAGACACAGACAACCATTCACACTCACATTCACACCTACGGCCAATTTAGAGTCACCAGTTAACCTAACCTGCATGTCTTTGGACTATGGGGGAAACCGGAGCACCCGGAGGAAACCCACGCGGACACGGGGAGAACATGCAAACTCCGCACAGAAAGGCCCTCGCCGGCCACGGGGCTCGAACCCGGACCTTCTTGCTGTGAGGCGACAGCGCTAACCACTACACCACCGTGCCACCCCTAAGCAGACATCTATATGACATTTATGGAAGGAGTCTCCAGTGTCAGCTCTTTGCTAAAGTAATTTTCCCAACATGGGAAAGTCTTCAGGATAGAGGACTTTGGACTTGTGGTCCCACAAGGCAAAAACTGTTTATAGCTGTTATAACATGATTATTACATGAGCTAACTTGTTTTATGGATGTTCCAGCATTAAATGTACCTTATCATAAATGGGTAAAAAGTATGCTGTAATAATTGTTGTTATAGGAAGAATAAAACACTCTGTCTTGTGTTGACATCCAAAAATAGTTAACATTGGGGTGTGAATATTAAATTTGCTTCAAAACAGTCCACGTCACACCACAAAACAATCACTGATTATTTTTCCATAAGAGCACACACTTCCACGTTTTATTGCTTAATTCAACTTTATTGATTTCTGAGATCTGATTCAATCACTCGATCCTGGATTCCAGGACAATATTGTGTTTGCAGTGTTGACATATAATGATTAGCTGACATTTTAATTTTGCCAGAATTTCCTGCACTTTGTCACACCATCGTGCCTTCTTCACTCTCTTTACCCATGTTTTCATCTACATGCTGGTTTATTATCCTTCCTGTCAGCCTCAACAGTCCCTCTGCATTTATCACACAGCTCTGTGGATCACTCGGTGATGCAGCCATGTTCAAAATGCTAAAATGGGAATGACAAAGGTCGTATAGAAAGTAAGGATCCCTCCTGTGCTGCTTGTGTTGAATGTTAATCAGGGTGCTTTTTTTCCTCAGTATATACAGAACACCATGTATTTTCTAATACCATTTTGCGAAGTCTTGCCATCACCTGTGCATCTCTGAGCTGTGTTTTTCTCACTCTTATGTTGTTTCTACCCATTTTATTGACTGAACCTTCACCCACATGTCTTCCACCTGCCTTTAAAAATCTGTTTACTGTTTTTGATTTGTGTCTGTTTGGAAAGCAATTTAATGCTGTGGCTTGTAATTCAGGTAGAAATTATTTCCATTTCTGGCATTATTACATGCTTATTGATGTTTAATATGTTTGTGAAAGTACTCATAATGCAGTTTTTTCCCTAAAAGTACTTGTTTATTACATTCCATTATTTCATTCTCTACTTATCTCCCACTTGCAATGTAGTCTGTTAATGAACTCTGCTTAATGACTCATTTGAAAAACATAACCGTCTTCCCAATTTTATATTTGTTATACCTGAGACATGATTTATCAGTATAATTTGGTTCTCTTTGTTAGTTTTTACAGTATGGAGCTTTTTTCAGGTTAAAATGGGCTTCACATAGTGAAAATCAGGAATATGATGGAACTGGTGCTGAATCTGAGAGTTTCTAGTCACCTGTTGTGAACCACAAGAAGTAAAAAAGATCAATCTTGAGTATTTTCCTGAGTTTTAATCCTGAATGTATTATGGATTTTCTCACACTGACTCAGATTCTATCCTGCCACCTCTTGTTTCTCATGCATGGACCTATTTCCTTCCCAATTCATCCATCCAAGTGCTAATGGGATATGTCTGGGATAAATGGTGAACACAAATAGTGGGAATTATCACATTTTTATGTTATTAATATTGCAATGGATAATTATGTGAATTCCATCAGATGCAAGAAATCTATATAGCTTCAGATAGTTATTCCTGGAACATTTACAGAAAATTGTTTTCAGGTGGTTGAGGCCAAGTCAAGCTCAAGTCTAAATGAAAGGGAGTCAAGATCGTGAAAATGAAAATCAAAAATCAAAACCTTTTTGAGGCCAATCCTTTGTGTGGGCTTCATTTATGTCTTGTGCCAAAAGGTTTTGATTTTTGAGTTTCATTCTCATGATCTTGACTCCCTTTCATTCCAACTTGAGCTTGACTTGGCCTCAACCACCTTAAAAACATTATTAATATTAGTTTAAAATAACAATAGATATAAATGTAGTTGAAGTTTTCTTAACTTGAAAGTGTGAGTGGAAACAGTGAGGACGTTTGTTTATTTGACAAGATAAAGTGAGTTTCCTTGAACAGATAATGTAACATAGTAAGTTGTTTTAACTCAGAGTATCAACTTGAGTTAAACTGTATAACTCCTCCCTCTTCTGCAAGATGGACAGCTGAGCAATCATGACAATAATACTTATATCATGTGCAATATTCTGTTTTTTCTCAACACCATGTGCAATGTATGTGAGCATATATATATATATATATATATATATATATATATATATATATATATATATATATATATAATATAAAACGTGTGCAATATTTACTTTCACCATTAGGTTAGTCTCTTACATAATTTCTCATTTCTACGATTAGAATGGTAACCATCGAGGCACTGGGATTTGCATTTTCTTTTCCCCTTATGTAATTTACAATATTTCTATTGTTGTTCTATTGGGCACTGGGTTTTTTTTTAGCATTTATTCCTTGCACAGTTGTATTTTAACTTATACTCTTTTGCAATAGAGTAACTTCTGGCACAAAAAATTCACTCAGGATTAATAAAGTCTTATCTTATCTTATCTTGAAACAATAAATGATATTTCATTAAATAAGTTGTATAACTGAACTTTGTGTGTTGAAACAAAGCTTATCTTCCAGGTGAGTTTACTCATGTTTTTAAAGCAGCAGCTGAACTTTTGTTTCTATGTTTAACCAGTTTGAATTTTTTTACACTGTATTCCACAAGAAGGAAATGCAAAAAGAAAAGACCAAACAAACATTTTTGCAGACATTTGGTCAAGACTAGTGCCCATGACCAAGAAAAGTCAACCTACAAATATCAATAAATGTAATACAAGTCCAAGTCAATACAGAAAACCTCTCGAAACTGGATTTGAATCCGTTTGAAAACCTATACAAATATTTCAGATTAGTCAGAATTCTCTAGAACAGCAGCTCTGACAATATTGGCATCTATAATTCAAATGACCTCATTTTACTAAGCACCTCATTCAGAGGGACTTGTATTGTGGATGCTCTGAGTAAGCCTAATAATAAATGTATTTAAAAAGTGTTTGTTTTTTATTAAAGAAAAATGTACAGTATCATTGTTGATATGACATTTTTAGCATTTATGGAAGGTGCCTCTAACTTAAATATCAAAGTCCCTCTCACACCAGAATCTGGTCTTCCCAGGCAGTTTCCTGTCTCAGTACTAACCAACTCCTTAAGGCGTATGGGTGCAGCATCGATCTCTGTTTCGATAGCTCTCAGCCTCTCGTCTATACAGCTAGGGTTACAGTGGGGGGCTCTGGTAACCACAAGAGTTTGACTTTCCCACTTGCATCTATATTGCAGAGTGCCTTGCCAGACAGTAGTAGGTACCATTTTTATGATAGTCTTTGGTATGACCCGACCACGAGTAGAACTCACAGTCTCCCGGCTGAGAGGCAGACACACTAACCACTAGCATAAAGGAAATTCTACCATAGACAGACATCTTTGCACTTTCTGATTTCTTTCTAACATGACAAGCTTTTTTTTCTTATTAACTTCAAGAAAGAGAAGACGACAGGCTGAAGAGGGAACTGTATATACAGCAGCTGCTATAACAGAAGTGATAACCGGAATAAAACTTGTCTCGCTGACATTACACAACATCTAAATAAAACATTGCAATGTTGGCAAATTGCTCTTGCTAAGATGAACCTGCTACATCACACCACACTTCAGGTCATGCCACATCACACCATTTTGTTGTTGATTATTCTCCAATAATAATAATCAAGCCTGCCCTTTCATGTTTTTTTTATTTAAATACTTATTTATTGGTATAATTTGGTCTTCAAATGGGCGGAAGGCACAGTCTCCCGGGATGTCATTTGCACACACAATCTGCATTCCCAAAGTGACTTTTAGGCTTAGTAAATTGCATTGCGGGTGCAACATGCATCAATTTGCATTGCCCTGTATTTTCTGCCTTTATATCCTGCTGTTAAATCAGCATGCTTTTCAAACTTTTGGAAGACCTTTTGTGAGACATTTGTAAGGACCAAGGAGCTCCTCCTACCATTCAGATTATTTGAGAAATCCTTAATAACCACATGCCACCTGCTGCTTTCAGCTCCTGATCATTACAGGGTGTATCAGCTGTTTCATTTTAAAGGGATCGTATGAAGTAGGACATCAAATTTCTATGAAATGCATTTTCAAAGATAACAACAACAATGTTAAATATTAAGTATATTTTTGAGGGGGAAATAATATTATTTTCTGAAGTTTCCTGTGAAAATTGGTGAACCCAGAAGTGTGACATCATTATTCTTGAAATGATGGCTATTGCGATCGAGAACACAGCTGAAAGCCAGTTAGAGGACGATTGGGGAAGTTTGTGCATTGTATCTGAGGTGGCACAAGTGATTAAGGAGGAAGAAGGGGAGGAAAAGATTGAGGTGCTTTTTGTTGGCCCCTATATGCACAAGCCTATATGCAAAAATGTGGTGCCTGAACAGACAGATATGGAATGGTGGTGCAACCCATCAAGACTGGATAGTTTCAGTGCTTTTTTGTCAGATCATCCATGAGAATACTTTGTGCAGCCGACAAGACCTGTTAAAAAAAATAGAAAATAGAATAGAAACACTTTTATTGCCAGGTGTGTGGACACACACGAGGAATTTGATTCCGGGTCACTTAGCTCTCATAGTACAAAAACAGATAAAGTGTATACACAAAACAAACAAACAAGCAAACAACAACAACAAAAATAGGTGCATAGTGCAAAGTAATCCAGGTAAGTCAAGTATGGAATAGTTAAATAAATATAAAGTATGCAGTGTGCACAGAATGACAGTATAAGTGTGCAGATATTTTGCAAGTGATATTACTGATATATGAATGTGGATTTTAGCTGTTCATCACAGAGACAGCCTGAGGGAAGAAACTATTCTTGTGTCTGGTTGTTTAAGCATACAGTGATCTATATCGCCTCCCTGAGGGGAGAAGATTAAACAGATTGTGACCAGGGTGTGATGGCTCCGCAGAGATGTTACCTGCCCATTTCCTGACTCTGGACAAGTATAAGTCTTGAATGGAGGACAGGTTGACACCAATAATTTTCTCTGCAGTCCTTATTGTCCGTTGCAGTCTGTTCCTCTCCTGTTTGGTGACCGATCCAAACCAAACAGTGACGGAAGAGCAATGAACAGACTGAATGATGGCAGAGTAGAATTGTGTCAGCAGCTCCTTAGGCAGGTTGAGCTTCCTGAGCTGGCGCAGAAAATGCAACCTCTGCTGGGCCTTTTTAATGATAGTGACTGTGTTTGTCTCCCACTTCAGGTCCTGAGAGATTGTGGAACCCAGAAACCTGAAGCTTTCAACGGCAGTCACAATGTTGTTGGTGATGGTGATGGGCAGCAGAGTGGGGGGGTTCCTCCTAAAGTCCACCGTCATCTCCACAGTTTTGAGCATGTTCAGCTCCAGATTGTTCTGACCGCACCACCAGACCAGCCGTTCAACCTCCCGTCTGTATGCAGACTCATCACCGTCCCGGATGAGGCCGATGACCGTTGTATCATCTGCAAATTTCAGGAGTTTAACAGACGGGTCTCTTGAGGTGCAGTCGTTGGTATAAAGGGAGAAGAGCAGTGGGGAGAGCACACACCCTTGGGAGGCGCCAGTGCTGACAGTCCGAGTGCTGGATATGATGCTCCCCATCCTCACCTGCTGCTTCCTGTCAGTCAGGAAGTTTGTAATCCACTGACAGGTGGAGGAGGGCACAGTGAGCTGGGTGAACTTGGTGTGGAGGATGTCTGGAACAATGGTGTTGAATGCCGAACTGAAGTCCACGAACAGAATCCTGGTGTATGTCCCTGTAGAGTCAAGGTGTTGCAGGATGTAGTGCAGTCCCATATTGATTGCATCATCCACTGACCTGTTTGCCCAGTAGGCAAACTGCAGGGGGTCCAGCAGGGGGTCTGTGATGTCCTTCAGGTGTGACAACACCAGTCTCTCGAAGGACTTCATGACTACAGATGTGAGAGCTACAGGCCTGTAGTCATTCAGTCCTGTGATGGTGGTTTTCTTGGGAACCGGGATTATTGTGGAGCGTTTGAAGCATGAGGGGACTTCACACAGCTCCAGGGATCTATTGAAGATCTGGGTGAAAGACTTTGGAAACATTGGATATTCCTGGATTCAGTTCATAAAAGATACTTCATTTGACTACTATAAACTATTGCAAGAACACCCTGCAGAACATACCAGTGTGGCCAACAGGAAGTGCACAGCACTGGTGAAGAGAAAGTAAACAAAAGGCTAGCTTACATGCATAGAACATCACTACCAAGGATCTTCCTGGCTAATGTTCAGTCTTTGATAAACAAAATGGACTTCAGGTCACATCCCCATGGATTAAAGACTACAATGTCATCATGTTAAGAAGGTATATGCAATATAGGATCCACCAGTATAGCAAAAATAACTGTTTGATCTAGCATGAACCATATACCTGCAAGTAAGGCGAGCTACACCTGTTAGGCTATGTGTGGCACTCACTTTACAAAAAAGGTACAATACAATAACTTCAGCTGATAGTCAGCCTTGGGGTCAATTCTGAACCCAACTCTTGACTTTATTCTTGAGCTCAATAAATTGTTGCTGCATTTAAGATATAATTGATTACTTCATGGTGTATACTGTGGGTGGTAAAAGAGAGCAACTGGACTTGTTTGAAGATTCTTGAAGACGTTTCACCTCTCATCCGAAAGGCTTCTTCAGTTCTGTCTGACTAGTAGGGAGTATCAGGTATTTATCCTCTCATGGATGAAACGCTCATCTAAGATGTCGTTGAGTCATCCTGTTGGTGTGGGTCACTGGGGGCTGGATGTAAACGGCCTCGAGAGTCATTAGGGTGATTAATGGATTGCCCATTAAGGCGATCAATGGAATGCTGATTCTCTCTGTCCTCCTGTGAGTCATTGAAAACAGCTGGGTTTTGGTGTACATTGAGGACAAGGAGGATAACAGGAACAAACGCAAGAACATTGTCATTCCCTACATTTCTGGTCTATCTGAGAAACTCAGGAGGATCTTCTACAAACACAACATTCCGGTACATTTCAGACCCAGTAACACCCTGAAGTTCTATCGTTTCGGCCTGGCATCCACACAGCACCGGCGTTTTGGGTGCCCCAAAACAAAATCTTTTGAGAACGGGTTCCAGAGTGAAAAAATCTGGCAACGGAGCCGTTGCGAAGTCGTCTGGATGAGTAGAATGGATTTGTTTACGATGACGTCACAACCACATGACTAGAACAAGCAGCACTCTCGCGCGCATCATTCGTAACAACAGAAATTGAAATTGTTTACATGTTAACCTGACTGACCTGCCAGACAGACAATTTACACCTGCTTTGATGAACAGAAAGTACAGCCTTCCACACAAAGCAACAGTTACCTGACTATAATGGAGGCAGAGGGGAAAAGGGTCAGAAGACCCTTCAACAGACTGTTTTGTATGAACCACTGCATTGCATTCACTTTTGTATACAGCTTTTCTTTTAAATAAACAAGTAACTGAACCATTTCTTGAATTTCTTTTTTTTTATTGGATAAGACTGCTTTTCAAAATGTTCACACACAATATAAAAAGTTATATAAATTATATAAAAATGCTTTTCAAAATGTTCACACACAATAAGAAAATTAAGTTATATAAAACTATGCACACTAATAAAACTAATTTGTACACACAGAAGGCACGATTTCCTTGCGTAGTCGCAGCCATCTTCTTCTTGTTGTTGTGTGTTTGTTCCTGTGAGTGCTTCATGCCGGGTAGAAGAAGGGGTTTATGCAGGTAACAGACGTTGCATTGTGTTGTTCACCAGTCTTTTTATTCAGAGTCCTGGCATGAGGAACTGGCTCTCCTGTGTTGAGCCATACGCCTGTGAAGCGGTTGTTTTGTTTCCCCAATATATGAGTCCGTGTATTCCTCACTGCACTGAATTGTACACTACGTTGTCCTGTTTGTGTCTGGCTATTCTGTCCTTAGGGTGGACCAGTTTCTGCTTCAGGGTGTTACTGGGTCTGAAATGTACCGGAATGTTGTGTTTGTAGAAGATCCTCCTGAGTTTCTCAGATAGACCAGAAATGTAGGGAATGACAATGTTCTTGCATTTGTTCCTGTTATCCTCCTTGTCCATTATGTTCCTTTTTCTGCTCTTGAAGAAAGCCCAGTTGGGATACCTGCAGTTCTGAAGTGCTTTCTTGATGTGATTCTGCTCCTTCTCTTTTCCCTCTACCATTGTAGGGATGTTCTGAGCCCTGTGTTGCAAGGTCCTAATGACCCCCAATTTGTGTTCCAGTGGGTGGTGAGAGTCGAACAGTAGGTCCTGTCTGTGTGGGGGGTTTTCCAGAAGACCTTGATGTTAAGGCTTCTGTCTTGTCTAATGTCCCATCTATCTCATTATCTCTAGCTGCTTTATCCTGTTCTACAGGGTCGCAGGCAAGCTGGAGCCTATCCCAGCTGACTATGGGCAAAAGGCGGGGTACACCCTGAACAAGTCGCCAGGTCATCACAGGGCTGACACATAGACACAGACAACCATTCACACTCACATTCACACCTACGGTCAATTTAGAGTCACCAGTTAACCTAACCTGCATGTCTTTGGACTGTGGGGGAAACTGGAGCACCCAGAGGAAACCCACACGGACACGGGGAGAACATGCAAACTCCGCACAGAAAGGCCCTCGCCGGCCACGGGGCTTGAACCCAGAACCTTCTTGCTGTGAGGCGACAGCGCTAATCACTACACCACCGTGCCGCCTTGTCTAATGTGTACATCACAATCCAAGAAGGCTAGATCATTCCCACTGACATCCTCCCTAGTGAAATTGATGTTGATATCCACTGCATTGATGTGCTTAGAGAAGGCTTCCACTTCATGGGTTTTGAGTTTAACCCAGGTGTCATCCACATATCTGAACCAGTTGTTAGGGTTTTGCTGGGGATTGAACCTGGGTCACTGGTGTAGTGATCCAGCAAACCCCCACTAGGCCACCAGGGGAATGACTCAAGTGCAGAGGAGTGAGGTGAAAGTAGAGTAGAAAAAACAGTTTATTTACAATATACAAAATTACAGGCAAAAACAAAAATATAATCCAAACGCTCAGAAGATATACGAGAAAAATAAAAATCCAAAAGTTCAAAGTCAAAACAAAAGGCCAAAGATAAGAAAAGAAAAGGCAAAAATCCAAATGCTCAGAAGATCCCAAAATGGTAAACAGAAAGTCCAAAATGTCCACAAGAAAACAAAGTACAAAAGACCACAAAGACAAAGGCAAGGAACTTGGAACAGAGATCTCAGGTGATAACAGCACAAAGACTCCGTGACTAGGGACCAAATAGAGAGAGAATTTATACACAAACTAACTAGAACACAGGTGGCAATAATGAGGACTAGGTGGGGCACAAGGCACATGGAAAAAAAACACAACACACAGAAACAATAGCGGCCTCTAGCAGTCAAAACAAACATGACAATAACAGAAATAATAGCGGCCTCTATTGGCCATGATAGTCCAAGTCCTAACAGGACCCCCCCCCCCCCCAAGGAGCATCTCCTGACATTCCCAGGATGCTCAGGATGGGCCAAATGGAAGTCCCAGCAAACTTCTTTATCTAAAATATCCCAGGCGGGGACCCAACATTGTTCCTCAGGGCCATAGCCCTCCCAGTCCACAAGATATTGAAGCCCGCCACGGACCCAGTGGGAGTCCAGCAGATGGTGCATGGTGAACACAGTCTGACCCTGGAAGATGCGGGGGGCAGGGTATTCCTAGGGGCAGGGGCATACGTGGATGTCAGTACGGGCCGCAACAGGCAAACATGGAATGTGGGGTTGATCCTTAGAGTCCGGGGCAGCTGGAGCCAGTAGGTGACAGGGTTCACCCTGTGCACAACCTTGAAGGGGCCAATGTAGTGAGGAGCAAGCTTGCAGTTCTCCACCCGCAGCGGAAGGTCCTTGGCGGACAGCCAAACCTGCTGCCCAGGGCGGAAAATGTGGGCAGGCCTTCTATGGCAGTTGGCCTGAGTCTGGTTGGCCCTGGAAGTCTGGATGAGGGTCCTCCTGACCTTGTTCCAGGTCTTGCAACACCGTCTCACGTACTGGTTGACCGAGGGCACCCCAGCATCCTCCTCCTGTTCTGGAAACAGAGGTGGCTGGAACCCGATCTGGCACTGGAATGGTGACAACCTGGTGGCAGATGACTGCAGGGTGTTGTGATCGTACTCTGCCCATGGCAGCCAGGTGCTCCAAGATGTCGGGTTATCCATCACCAGGCCTCGCAGGGTGGTTTCCAGGTCCTGGTTGAGCCTCTCGGTCTGGCCATTGGATTGGGGGTGGAACCCAGAAGAGAGGCTGGCAGTGGCCCTGATGAGTTTGCAGAACCCCCGCCATACTCGGGAGGAGAACTGGGGCCCTCAGTCTGAGACGATGTCCTGCGGGAGACCAAAGACTCGGAAAACATGGGTAAAAATAATTTTGGCTGTTTCAAGAGCAGAAGGAAGTTTGGACAGTGGTATGAAGCGGCAGGCTTTGGAGAATCTGTCGACAATGACCAAAATGACAGTGTTACCTTGTGAGTCGGGAAGACCCATGATGAAGTCGACTGCCACATGGGACCAAGGATGCCGGGGAATAGGCAGAGGATGCAGGAGGCCCTGGGGACACTGTCGTGGGTTCTTGGTTCTGGTGCACACCTCACAGGACAGGACAAATGACCTCACTTCCTTCTCCATGCTTGGCCACCAGAAGCATCTTTTCAAGAAGTCCAGGGTCCTCCGGGCTCCCGGGTGGGCGGTGAGAGGGGATGAATGACCCCACTGAAGAACCTTGGCCCGGGCTTGACAAGGGACATACAGGAGGCCCGGTGGCCCCATCCCAGGGCCAGGGTCCTGGCGTTGAGCTTGTCGGACGGCCTCCTCAACACCCCAGCAGACAGGAGCCACAATCCGAGACACAGGGATAATAGGCCCAACTTCACTCTCCCTGTTGTTGGGTGAGAATAGCCTGGAGAGCATGTCTGGTTTGGTGTTCTTAGAGCCAGGGTGGTACGATAGGGTGAAACTGAATCAGCTAAAGAACAAGGCCCACCTAGCCTGTCGTGGATTCTGTCTCTTGGCTTGCTGCAGGTACTCCAGGTTCTTGTGGTCCGTCCAAACCAGGAATGGATGTTGTGCTCCCTCCAACCAGTGCCTCCACTCCTCAAGGGACAGTTTGACTGCGAGCAGTTCCCAATCCCCCACATCATACCAGGACTCCGCAGGGCTCAGGCGGTGGGAGAAGTATGCGCAGGGGTGCAGTTTTCCCTCCGAACGTTGAGAGAGGACCGCGCCGACGCCACTGTCCGAGGCGTCCACCTCGACGGCGAATGGTTGCGATGTGTCTGGGAGGACCAGGATGGGTGCCGTGCAGAAGCGGTGCTTGAGGTCGCTAAACGCCTTTTCCACCTGAGGAGACCAGACAAAAGATCCACCTGTCTTCTTGGTGAGGTCCAATATGGGCGCTGCTACAGAACTGAAGTTCCTAACAAACTTGCGGTAGAAGTTAGCAAACCCTAAGAACCGCTGAACTTCTTTAATGAACTTTGGAATGGGCCAGTCCCGGACGGCCAGGGTCTTGGCTGGATCCATCTGGAGTTGTCCCGTTCATACAATAAAGCCCAGAAAGGAGACCTTGGGAACATGGAACTCACATTTCTGGGCTTTGGCAAACAGATTGTTCTGTAGCAGCTTCTTGAGAACCTGGCGGACATGGTGGCGGTGCTCCTGCATGGTCTTGGAAAATATTAGGATGTCATCGAGGTAGACGAAAACGTACTGATTGATCATATCCCTCAAGACGTCGTTGATAAGGGCCTGAAACACTGCTGGCGCATTGGTGAGTCCGAAGGGCATAACTTGGTACTCGTAGTGCCCAGACGGGGTGTTTAAAGGCAGTCTTCCACTCATCTCCCTGTCAGATGCGGATGAGGTGGTATGCATTCCGTAAGTCCAACTTGGTGAAGACAGTGGCGCCTTGGAGCAGATCGAATGCTGTGGACATCAGTGGAAGGGGATAGCAGTTCCGCACAGTGATCTTGTTCAGGCCCTTATAATCAATACACGGCCAGAGCCCCCCATCCTTCTTGCCGACAAAGAAGAAGCTGGCACCAGCGGGTGAAGTGGAGGGTCGAATGAACCCAGAGGCCAAGGCGTCCTTGATGTACTCCTCCATGGCCTTGCATTCTGGCTGAGAGAGGGAAAACAGTCTGCCACGAGGAGGGGTAGCCCCAGGGAGCAAGTTGATGGCACAGTCGTAGGCACAGTGCGGAGGAAGAACGGTGGCCCTGCTCTTGCTAAACACTTCTTTCAGATCCCAGTACTCTGTGGGAACTTGAGATAACTCGGTGAGATCAGGAGGCTTGGCAGGAGACACAGGAGAGCTAGAGAGCAGACAAGAGGCATAGCATGCAGGACCCCATTCCACAACCTGGCTTGTTACCCAGTCTATATGAGGGTTGTGGCGGGTAAGCCAAGGAAGGCCTAGAATCACCGGGAACTCTGGTGAATGAATCAGGTGCAGGGATATTTCTTCTTGGTGACCTTGAGACTGGAGAAAGACTGGAGAAGTAACATGGGTGACTCTTCCATCACCTAAAGCTTGGCCATCCAGGGCAGACACAGACAGTGGAACTTCAAGAAGAGCAGTAGGGACATTGATTCTGCGGGCGAAGTGGGCATCCATAAAGTTTCCAGCCGCCCTGGAGTCTAGCAAGGCCTGGCAAGAGTGGACGGACTCACCTCAGGAGATGGAGACCGGGATGTAGACTCTTTGGCCAGGAAGTTCAGGAGAGAGGGTAGGCCCTGTCACAACCCTCCCTCGGCTGGACGGGGCGGTCCTTTTCCCAAGAGCTCGGGACATGATGCTCGGAAGTGGCCAGGCTTGCCACAGTAGATGCAGCACTTGTCCCTCCTTCTGCGCTCCCTCTCAGATGCAGAGAGGCCCAATTGCATGGGCTCTGGACAGTCACTGGAGAAGGTAGACCGGCTCCATGTTGAGGCAGTGAGGCCGGGGAGGCTCAGGACTTGGCAGCGTTCTCTAATCCTGTTGTCAAGATGAATAGCATGCGAGATCAGAGTTTCGAGGTCACTTGGGCATCCGATAGAGGCCAGGCCGTCTTTGATGGGATCAGACAAACCATGGTGGAAGGCTGAAACCAGGGCAGCCTTGTTCCATCCACTGACTGCTGCGAGTGTCTGGAATGAGATGGCGTAGTCTGCAACGCTTCCTCCTTGCTGGACGGACATGAGCTTCCTGGCTGCATCCTTACTGGTGTCTGCCTGATCGAAGATACGAAGCATCTCCTCCATAAACAGCTTGAAATCAGAGCACTCAGATCCCTGTCTCTGCCAGACAGCTGTTGCCCAAGCTCGTGCCTTACCAGCTAACAAGGTTATCACAAAGGCAATCTTGCGGCGATCCGTAGTGTAGGTGGTTGGCTGGAGCTCAAAGGTGAGTTGGCACTGGGTAAGGAACTCCCGGCACTCACCGTGCTTGCCGTCATACCTCTGTGGTGCAGGAAGGCAGGGCTCGCGAGGTGAAGAGGGCAGCGTGGCAGGAGGCACTGGAGTGGGAGCAGATGGTGGAGCAGGAGCAGGAGATGGGGACAGAGGGGTCAGCTGTGCCAGGGCTTTCCCAATTTGCTGAAGCAGTACCTCGTGGTGAGCAAGGGTCTCACGTTGGCTTGCAAGAGTCCGTCCCTGAGTGTCCATGGTAGATCTGAGGCGTGTTAACACGGCCAACATTCCCTGAAGGTTAGCTGGGTAGACAGTTGAAGAAGCCTCTGCTGAGTCGGTCATGACGGAGTCTTTCTGTTAGGGTTTTGCTGGGGATCGAACCTGGGTCGCTGGTGTAGTGATCCAGCAAACCCCCACTAGGCCACCAGGGGAATGACTCAAGTGCAGAGGAGTGAGGCGAAAGTAGAGTAGAAAAAACAGTTTATTTACAATATACAAAATCCCAGGCAAAAACAAAAATATAATCCAAACGCTCAGATCATCTCATCTCATCTCATTATCTCTAGCCGCTTTATCCTGTTCTACAGGGTCGCAGGCAAGCTGGAGCCTATCTCAGCTGACTACGGGCGAAAGGCGGGGTACACCCTGGACAAGTCGCCAGGTCATCACAGGGCCGACACATAGACACAGACAACCATTCACACCTACGGTCAATTTAGAGTCACCAGTTAACCTAACCTGCATGTCTTTGGACTGTGGGGGAAACCGGAGCACCCAGAGGAAACCCACGCGGACACAGGGAGAACATGCAAACTCTGCACAGAAAGGCCCTTGCCAGCCACGGGGCTAGAACCCAGACCTTCTTGCTGTGAGGCGACAGCGCTAACCACTACACCACCGTGCCGCCCCGCTCAGAAGATATACGAGAAAAATAAAAATCCAAAAGTTCAAAGTCAAAACAAAAGGCCAAAGATAAGAAAAGGCAAAAATCCAAATGCTCAGAAGATCCCAAAATGGTAAACACAAAGTCCAAAATGTCCACAAGAAAACAAAGTACAAAAGACCACAAAGACAAAAGGCAAGGAACTTGGAACAGAGATCTCAGGTGATAACATAACAGCACAAAGACTCTGTGACTAGGGACCAAACTGAGGAAGAATTTATACACAAACTAAAATAGAACACAGGTGGCAATAATGAGGACTAGGTGGGGCACAAGGCACATGGAAAAACAAAACACAACACACAGAAACAATAGCGGCCTCTAGCAGTCAAAACAAACATGACAATAACAGAAATAATAGCGGCCTCTAGAGGCCAAGATAGTCCAAGTCCTAACACCAGTGGCTGGGAGCAACTCCTGAAAAAGTGGTCAAAGCTTTATGTTCCACTTCCTCCATGTAAAGATTGGCCACAATAGGGGACACCAGTAAGCCCATGGTGCATCCATGCTTCTGTCTGTAGAAACTTTCTTTAAACTGGAAATAAGTGGTAGTCAGGCAGAGGTCAAGCAGGGTGCAAATCTGATCCGTGGTGAGGTTCGTTCTATCCAGTAAGGTGTTGTCTTGAAGGAGTCATTTTCTAACAGATTCGACTGCTTCTGTGATTTCGCGGAGAAGGCACAGATTTCACAACATACCAAAGGCAAGGAATGACAGATGCACAAATTTCAAACATTGCTGTCTAACACCACCTCCTCTAGTAAGACAGAAGTGCTGACTTGGAGGAAGAAATCTGACCAGGCTACACAACCGGACATAGAAGAGAAATGGGTGAAGAACTTATCCGACAGGGTACTCACCCAACCAGAGAAAGATGTTTTATCCAAGGGACTTAACTTTGCAGTTTCACCAGAGCGGATACCAGTGGTAGATCTCATCACAGCCACAGAGTCAGCCATCAGAAACAACAATCTGACCAACACAGAGGCAGAACAACTTAGACTGAAGATATCAGCTGCTCTGTCCAGTGCAAAAGTGCCCCCCCTCCAACCTCACCAGCCAAGAAAGGAGGGCTCTTACATAGCTTCAAAGAGACCAGAACATCACCATCCTTCCTGCTGACAAAGGGAGATGCACAGTGGTGCTAAACACAGCGGACTACCACTCAAAGATGACCAGTCTCCTCAGCGACACAACCACCTATGAAACCTTAAGGCGGGACCCCACCAGTTGTTACAAAAAGAAAGTTGTTAGCTGCCTGCAACAACTAGAAAAGGACCAAGCCATCAACCAATCTCTGTACTACAGGTTGTACCCTGGGGAAGCCGTTCCTCTCATATACAGACTCCCCAAGATTCACAAGGAAGGAGCTCCACTCAGACCTATCATCAGCAGTATAAACTCTGTCACCTATAACATTGCCAAACACCTAGCCACCATCCTGGCTTCTCTTGTTGGGAGTACGCTACATCACGTCAAAAACTCCCAAGATTTTGCTACTAAAGTTGCAGACCTCAAACTAGACTTAGATGAAACCATGGTTTCTTACAATGTCACTTCTTTTTTCACCTGCATTCCCACCACGGAAGCAGTTGAATCTGTTAGAAAATGACTCCTTCAAGACAACACCTTACTGGATAGAACGAACCTCACCATGGACCAGATTTGCACCCTGCTTGACCTCTGCCTGACTACCACTTATTTCCAGTTTAACGAAAGTTTCTACAGACACAAGCATGAATGCGCCATGGGCTCACCAGTGTCCCCTATTGTGGCCAATCTTTACATGGAGGAAGTGGAACATAAGGCTTTGACCACTTTTTCAGGAGTTGCTCCCAGCCACTGGTTCAGATATGTGGATGACACCTGGGTTAAACTCAAAACCCATGAAGTGGAAGCCTTCTCTAAGCACATCAATGCAGTGGATATCAACATCAATTTCACTCGGGAGGACGTCAGTGGGAATAATCTAGCCTTCTTGGATTGTGGCGTACACATTAGACAAGACAGAAGCCTTAGCATCGAGGTCTACCGGAAACCCCCACACACAGACCAGTACCTACTCTTTGACTCTCACTACCCACTGGTACACAAATTGGGGGTCATTAGGACCTTGCAACACAGGGCTCAGAACATCCCTACAACGGTAGAGGGAAAAGAGAAGGAGCAGAATCACATCAAGAAAGCACTTCAGAACTGCAGGTCTCCCAACTGGTCTTTCTTCAAGAGCAGAAAAAGGAACATAATGGACAAGGAGGATAACAGGAACAAACGCAAGAACATTGTCATTCCCTACATTTTTGGTCTATCTGAGAAACTCAGGAGGATCTTCTACAAACACAACATTCCGGTACATTTCAGACCCAGTAACACCCTGAAGCAGAAACTGGTCCACCCTAAGGACAGAATAGCCAGACACAAACAGGACAATGTAGTGTATGCAATTCAGTGCAGTGAGGAATGCACGGACTCGTATATTGGGGAAACAAAACAACCGCTTCACAGGCGTATGGCTCAACACAGGAGAGCCAGTTCCTCAGGCCAGAACTCTGCTGTCTACCTTCATCTTAACAACAAAGGACACTCATTTCAGGATTGCAATGTATGCATTTTAGCCAGAGAGGATCGTTGGTATGAGCGAGGAGTTAAATAAGCCATTTTTGTCAACCTGGAATGGCCATCACTGAACAGAGGTGGGGGTCTAAGACATCATTTATCAGCCACCTACAATGCAGTCCTTGGCACACTTCACAGACAACTGAATGCACACCAAAACCCAGCTGTTTTCAGTCAATGCGTTTACATGCACATAGAGAAAATCGAATTTCTGCCGTTGCTCGACTGAAATCGAAGTTCTAAATGGCATGTAAACACCTTAGCTCGGCTGAAATTGAACCGAACTTGATTTCTCGCAATCGAGCTACACGACCTAGATTATGCGATTGTAGCCGAGCTACTTAGTGCATGTAAACCCTATCGCACTACGGAGTCGAGCCGCTTACTTCAGCACTGCCCCTTCTGGAAGTGACGAGTGACGAGACCAAAAGCAGGAAAAACAACAGCCTCGGTCGGCATGACAACGAATCATGACAACGGCATGAATCTTTTCTTTTTGTGGCATTGTTTGCACTGTTAAAATTTAGCTAACTTACTGTATCACCAAATACATCTGTACAGCTGTTGCATAGCTGTGAATTGTGTACATAAACAAGTCATTGTATTTGTGTGTGTGTGTATGTATGTATGTATGTATGTACAACCCCGATTCCAAAAAAGTTGGGACAAAGTACAAATTGTAAATAAAAACAAAATGCAATGATGTCGAAGTTTCAAAATTCCATATCTTATTCAGAATAGAACATAGATGACATATCAAATGTTTAAACTGAGAAAATGTATCATTTAAAGAGAAAAATTAGGTGCTTTTAAATTTCATGACAATAACGCATCTCAAAAAAGTTGGGACAAGGCCATGTTTCCCACTGTGAGACATCCCCTTTTCTCTTTACAACAGTCTGTAAACGTCTGGGGACTGAGGAGACAAGTTGCTCAAGTTTAGGGATAGGAATGTTAACCCATTCTTGTCTAATGTAGGATTCTAGTTGCTCAACTGTCTTAGGTCTTTTTTGTCGTATCTTCCATTTTATGATGCGCCAAATGTTTTCTATGGGTGAAATATCTGGACTGCAGGCTGGCCAGTTCAGTACCCGGACCCTTCTTCTACGCAGCCATGATGCTGTAATTGATGCAGTATGTGGTTTGGCATTGTCATGTTGGAAAATGCAAGGTCTTCCCTGAAAGAGACGTCGTCTGGATGGGAGCATATGTTGCTCTAGAACCTGGATATACCTTTCAGCATTGATGGTGTCTTTCCAGATGTGTAAGCTGCCCATGCCACACGCACTAATGCAACTCCATACCATCTGAGATGCAGGCTTCTGAACTGAGCGCTGATAACAACTTGGGTCATCCTTCTCCTCTTTAGTCCGAATGACACGGCGTCCCTGATTTCCATAAAGAACTTCAAATTTTGATTCATCTGACCACAGAACAGTTTTCCACTTTGCCACAGTTCATTTTAAATGAGCCTTGGCCCAGAGAAGACGTCTGCGCTTCTGGATCATGTTTAGATACGGCTTCTTCTTTGAACTATAGAGTTTTAGCTGGCAACGGCAGATGGCACGGTGAATTGTGTTCACAGATAATGTTCTCTGGAAATATTCCTGAGCCCATTTTGTGATTTCCAATACAGAAGCATGCCTGTATGTGATGCAGTGCCGTCTAAGGGCCCGAAGATCACGGGCACCCAGTATGGTTTTCCGGCCTTGACCCTTACGCACAGAGATTCTTCCAGATTCTCTGAATCTTTTGATGATATTATGCACTGTAGATGATGATATGTTCAAACTCTTTGCAATTTTACACTGTCGAACTCCTTTCTGATATTGCTCCACTATTTGTCGGCGCAGAAGCTGCGCGAGAGCGGGCCGAGAGGTTGCGCGGGAGCGAAGCTGCGCGAGAGCGGGCCGAGAGGTTGCGCGGGAGCGAGGCTGCGCGAGAGCGGGCCGAGAGGTTGCGCGAGAGCGGGCCGAGAGGTTGCGCGGGAGCGAGGCTGCGCGAGAGCGGGCCGAGAGGTTGCGCAGGAACGGGCCGCGTAATAACAAACGCAATGCCCCCGAAGAAAGCTCCTACGGTCGAGGAGATTGATGATATTAAAAAATCCCTCGACTTTCTGGGGGAAGAAATCTCTGCTGTCAGGGTGCAGCAGAAGACCATCCTGGACCTGGTAGAAGAGGTCAAAGCTCTGAGGCTGCAGAATTCAGAGAAGGCAAAGAGGATCGCCATTCTCGAGAACCGAGTGGAGGAGCTGGAGCAGTACACCCGGATGAATGACATCATTGTGACCGGACTGCAAATTCAACCCCGCTCATATGCTGGAGCAGTGGCGAGAAGAGATGGAGAGGAACTGAATGAGGAGGATGCTAACTCTGTGGAGAAACAGGTGTTAGCATTCCTGCACTCCAAGGGGATTGAGGTAAAAAGCAATAACATTGAAGCATGTCACCCTCTCCCACGGAGAAGCAACACAGGCAAACCAGCTGTAATAATGAGATTTGCCAACAGAAAGCATAAGATGCAATTGTTAAAACAAGGGAAGAAACTGAAAGGCTCAGATGTGTTTTTAAATGAGCACTTAACAAAAAAAAATGCAGATATTGCAAAAAAGGCGAGACTACTAAGGAAACAGGGGAAAATCCAAAACACTTGGACACAAAACTGCAAGATTTTCATCAAGTTGAGGGGATCTCCAGAAGAGGCCAAGATCTTGGTCATCCGAGATATTGGGGAACTGGACAAATTCTGAGGGAGCCAAATAAAGCAATTTACAATCATGACACAAGGACTGGACACTGGACACTGGACACAAGAACTGGACACTTTCCATTATACTGAGCACAAAATACAAGATATGGAAAATAATATTGATCCGGAAAATAATCTTTTCAGCAACATCAATATCAGCTGCCGGTATTACACTGAATATCAATACAATGCAAAGATCAGAGACGGAAATAAGATATCAATTATTCATTTCAATATCAGAAGTCTGTATGCCAATTTCCATAAAATGAAGGAATATCTCAGTCAGTTCAATACTCCATTCAATATAATAGCCATATCAGAAACTTGGATCAACGATGAGATGGGAGTAGATTTTGAGCTGAACGGGTATGAATTAAATTATATCAATAGAAAGAACAAAAGAGGAGGGGGAGTGGCAATATATGTTGATAATAGTTTGGAATACAAAATTAATAATAAAATGACGGTAGCTGTTGATGATTGGATGGAGTGTATTACAATAGAAATATGCTGTGAAAAAATGAAAAATATAATGGTGAGCTGTATATACAGATCTCCTGGATCAAGCATAGAAGTTTTTATAGATTGGATGGAAAGTATGTTTATAAAATCAACTCAGAAGGTCATGTACATCTGTGGTGATTTTAACATCGACCTCTTAAATCATAAGAAACATAAAATGACAGAAGAGTTCATTAATTCAATGTTAAGTATGGGACTGTACCCAACTATTACCAGACCAAGCAGGATCACTTCTCACAGCACCACTTTAATAGATAATATATTTACTAATATCCTGGAAAATAATATAGAGAGCGGTCTACTATTAACAGACATCAGTGACCACCTACCTATTTTTAATGTATATTACTGTAATTATAGCAAGAAAAAGGATAATAAAAATTATAAATATATAAGAATGAAAACTGAAGAAACCATGATTGCACTAAAAAATGACTTAATAATACAGGACTGGAATGTAGTTTATAAAGAAAAAGATGTTGATAAAGCATATGAGGAATTTTTAATAATATTCAATGAACTATATAATAAAAATTGTCCTATAAAGAAATACAGTAATATACATAAATATACAAATAGTCCGTGGGTCACCAAGGGGCTACAAAATGCCTGCAAAAAGAAAAATATATTATACAGACAATTCTTAAAGCATCGAACTATAGAGGCAGAGGAAAAATATAAAAAATATAAAAATAAATTAACTAATATTATGAGGATATGTAAGAAAGACTATTATAATAAATTAGTGGAGAAAAATAAAAACAATATTAAAGGTATATGGACTGTATTGAATGGTATTGTGAGAAATGGATCCAAAACTACAAATTACCCAGAGTACTACACTGTAAATGATAAGACCATAAATAATATGGAGGATGTGGTGAATGGTTTTAATCAATTCTTTGTAAATGTGGGACCAGATTTAGCGGCAAAAATAAAGGAACCCGAAACAACACAATGTGGGGACATAGAAGATATGGGGGACAGAAATCCAAGTACAATTTTTCTAACTGCAACTGATGAGGAAGAAATTATCCAAATTGTAAGAAAATGTAAAAACAAAACCTCTGCAGACTGGAATGATATAGACATGTTAACAGTAAAGACAGTTATTGAGGGAATTGTGAAACCACTCACCCACATCTGCAATTTATCTTTTCAATCAGGTACATTTCCAGACAAAATGAAAATTGCAAAAGTGATACCATTGTTTAAAACCGGAGATAGACACCATTTCACAAACTACAGGCCTGTTTCTTTACTCCCCCAATTCTCCAAAATACTCGAAAAACTTTTTTCAGATAGACTGGACAAATTCATTGAAAAACACAACCTCCTTACAGACAGTCAATATGGATTCAGAACGGACAGATCAACATCGATGGCACTAATGGAACTAATAGAGGAAATCACAAAATGTATAGACAATAAAAAAATAGCAATTGGAGTATTTGTGGACCTAAAAAAAGCATTCGATACTATTGATCATAGTATATTATTAAGTAAACTAGAAAAGTGTGGTGTTAGGGGAGTTGGGTGGAGCTGGCTGTCGAGCTATCTAAGAAACAGGCAACAGTTTGTGCAGATAGGTGACCATAAATCTGATTTCATGAACATTACATGCGGGGTACCACAGGGGTCAATATTAGGTCCGAAATTATTCATAATATACATCAATGACATATGTACAATTTCGCAAGAATTGAAATTTGTTTTGTTTGCAGATGACACCAATATTTTTTGTTCCGGTGAGAATTTGCAGCAGACTTTAGAGATAATCACAACTGAAATAAATAAACTAAAACTATGGTTTGACAAAAATAAATTATCATTAAATCTAAGCAAAACAAAGATTATGTTGTTTGGGAGACATAAAATAGATTGTAATGTAGAATTGATAATAGACAATACTAAGATAGAAATGGTACAGGAAATTAAATTTCTTGGTGTGATTTTGGATCCTAAAGTCTGCTGGAAACCTCATGTAGGATACGTACGAGCAAAACTGGCAAAGTGCTCGGCAATTCTGTGGAAAACAAAATATATTCTTGATTGTAAATCTTTGCATACTCTATATTACTCATTATTTTTGCCATATCTGACTTATTGTGTCGAAGTCTGGGGAAACACCTACAAAACCACTCTGCAGCCGATATGTACAATACAGAAAAGAGCAATAAGGACAATAAACAAAACAGGATACAGAGATCACACAAACCCACTATTCATAAAATCACACATGTTGAAATTTATGGATCTGGTCAAATTCAGAACAGCACAAATAATGTACAAAGCAAGAAATAATCTATTGCCAAAAAATATACAAGGAATGTTCAGTGAGAGAGAGGGGGGATATAATCTAAGGGGAGACCTAAATTTTAAAAAACCAAAGGTTCGAACAAATATGAAAAGCATGTGCGTATCGAGCTGTGGGGTGACTTTATGGAACAGACTGGAGACAGAAATAAAACAAAGTGCAAATATAAATCTGTTTAAAAAAAGGTACAAAAAAATATTTTTAAACAAGTATATTGCAGAGGAAATATGTTAATGGAGGATGATGAGGGATAAATAGAATAGGGTTGATTGTTATATTAGAACTAGCTTAGTATATGGTATATATTTATTTATGGGGATAGATATCTTCATATTTACAGGGATAAGTATGTAGTAGATATTTTTTTTTTGTAATTATATATTTATATAGATAGTTATGTGTATATGTATATATATATGTATATGGATATGGTATGTAGTATATATTTATTTTTGTAATTATATATTTATATGGATAATCATGAAGTGTATATGTGGTATATATTTTTATAAGTGTATTAATGTAGTTTGGATTTCGGGGTAGTTAAAAAGGGGTGGGAAATTAAAAAAAGTATTGTACTTCTTCCCACTCCTTTTTCGAACAATGTGCGGTGTATTGTAATGTATTAGCTCTTTATATTATTTTATTTATTCTTTTTTTGTCACTTTTTTTCATTTTCTTTCTTTTGTATGTATAAATAGTTACATACATTTTTATACATGTTCGAAATAAATAAATTCATTCATTCATTCATTCAAGAATTAGGGGGATTGGTGATCCTCTTCCCATCTTTACTTCTGAGAGCCACTGCCACTCCAAGATGCTCTTTTTATACCCAGTCATGTTAATGACCTATTGCCAGTTGTCCTAATGAGTTGCAATTTGGTCCTGCAGCTGTTCCTTTTTTGTACCTTTAACTTTTCCAGCCTCTTATTGCCCCTGTCCCAACTTTTTTGAGATGTGTTGCTGTCATGAAATTTCAAATGAGCCAATATTTGGCATGAAATTTCAAAATGTCTCACTTTCGACATTTGATATGTTGTCTATGTTCTATTGTGAATACAATATCAGTTTTTGAGATTTGTAAATTATTGCATTCCATTTTTATTTACAATTTGTACTTTGTCCCAACTTTTTTGGAATCGGGGTTGTATATATATGTGTGTATGTATGTCCAACATCTGAAGAATGTCAATAAAAACAAAACAATTGAACTTTTTGTGTGTTTATTAAGACATAAGTTAAATTGTAAGCAAAAAAAAAAAAAAATTTGTAAGCAAAAAATGGACTTTAGAAAAATATTATTGTGCAAAATAAGTTGTCTTACAAAACAGTGGTCTGCGCCGGACAGTTTGTAGCCATACAGTCTGTTAGAGCAAGCCTAACAGCTTGAACACGGAACTGCCAGTGTTGCCAGATTGGGGAGTTTTAAGTGCATTTTGGCGGATTTGAACATGTTTTGGGCTGGAATACGTCAGCAGTATCTGGCAACACTATAGCTCTTCATGACGACAACCGGAAGTGTACCAACACAATGGGGCGTGTAGCGCCATGTGTGGCTCGGGTGCACAATGCACCTTGCACAATAGCCCGATTTCACTTGTGCATGTAGGATTGGATTTCTCTGGCACCCCTGCTGGGACCCTTTGCTCGATTACCGACAGTAGCTCGATTTGGATGTGCATGTAAACGTACTGAGTGACTCACAGGAGGACAGAGAGAATCAGCATTCCATTGATCACCTTAATGGGCAATCCATTGATCACCCTAATGACTCTCGAGGCTGTTCACATCCAGCCCCCAGTGACCCACACCAACAGGATGACTCAACGACACCATGAGAGGATAAATACCTGATACTCCCTACTAGTCAGACAGAACTGAAGAAGCCTTTCAGATGAGAGGTGAAATGTCTTCAAGAATCTTCAAGCAAGTCCAGTTGCTCTCTTTTACCACCCACAGTTACTATGACGTGGATGACTGAGAATCTTCACAGACATGTTCATGGTGTATAAATTAGACGTACCCCTTTGCAAATCCACTGTTATATGCCATCTGATTGGCAAAGCAATCATCCTTGAAGTGCTTGAAACATAGCACACTAGTATTAATAGGGTCCAAAAGGGCTTGTTTAGCTCCAACAAAACGTGCTCATTTTCATGCTCAATGACTATCTTTCAGCCATTCCAATATATGTATGTAAACAAAACAACACAACACAACAACATGGCCTCTTTTGAATGTGAAAAGGATGTAAAATTAGCAGGACAAGAGCAGGAGATATAATAAGATAATAGATATTTGGCTTTGTTAACTACACACAGTGGCTTTGTTAAGTCTCATTCACAACCTGCCATATGTGCTGCTACGGGTGGTCTATGGTAAAAAATTTGGCAAAACTGTGCTTGTGATTTGTGTGACACTTGCATGTGTTCAGCACCATAGAAGATCGCAGAGTGCCCGTGGAGACTTTTGGTCCTGCACATGCAAATTCTATGCGACAAATCAAGAAAGCATACACTACGTACAGGACCCGTACTCCTTTTGTATGCCTGAACCAAGTCAGCAGCACAGCTAGTAGGAGCTTTTTGCGATGACAGTAAGACGCATGAGTGATGCATGGTCATTGTACAAGTGACATACCTCAGACGTACTACACAAGTATTTCACACTTGCTATTTGTGCGGCCCGCAAGACAGAAGTACTTCTCACTTTCTACCCCATGTGTGGCGTGCACGCAGCGCACGTGACCTGCACGCAGTTCATGTGACCCACACGCGACATGAGGGGCAAGACTCTGGGTATACAGTGGTGCTTGAAAGTTTGTGAACCCTTTAGAATCTTCTACATTTCTGCATAAATATGACTTAAAACATCATCAGATTTTCACACAAGTCCTAAAAGTAGATAAAGAGAACCCAGTTAAACAAATGAGACAAAATATTATACTTGGTCATTTATTTATTCAGGAAAATGATCCAGTATTACATATCTGTGAGTGGCAAAAGTATGTGAACCTCTAGGATTAGCAGTTAATTTGAAGGTGAAATTAGAGTCAGGTGTTTTCAATCAATGGGATAAGAATCAGGTATGAGTGGGCACCCTGTTTTATTTACAAAACAGGGATCTATCAAAGTTTGATCTTCACAGCACATGTTTGTGGAAGTGTATCATGGCACGAACAAAGGAGATTTCTGAGGACCTCAGAAAAAGCGTTGCTGATGCTCATCAGGCTAGAAAAGGTTACAAAACCATCTCTAAAGAGTTTGGACTCCAACAATCCACAGTCAGACAGATTGTATACAAATGGAGGAAATTCAAGACCATTGTTACCCTCCCCAGGAGTGGTCGACCAACAAAGATCATGCCAAGAGCAAGGAGTGTAATATTCAGTGAGGTCACAAAGGACCCCAGGGTAACTTCTAAGCAACTGAAGGCCTCTCTCACATTGGCTAATGTTAATGTTCATGAGTCCACCATCAGGAGAACACTGAACAACAATGGTGTGCATAGCAGGGTTGCAAGGAGAAAGCCACTGCTCTCCAAAAAGAACATTGCTGCTTGTCTGGAGTTTGCTAAAGATCACATGGACAAGCCAGAAGGCTATTGGAAAAATGTTTTGTGGATGGATGAGACCAAAATAGAACTTTTTGGTTTAAATGAGAAGCATTATGTTTGGAGAAAGTAAAACACTGCATTCCAGCATAAGAACCTTATCCCATCTGTGAAACATGGTAGTGGTAGCATCATGGTTTCGGCCTGTTTTGCTGCATCTGGGCCAGGATGGCTTGCCGCCATTGATGGAACAATGAATTCTGAAATATACCAGCGAATTCTAAAGGAAAATGTCAGGACATCTGTCCATGAACTGAATCTCAAGAGAAGGTGGGTCATGCAGCAAGACAATGACCCTAAGCACACAATTCGTTCTATCAAAGAATGGTTAAAGAAGAATAAAGTTAATGTTTTGGAATGGCCAAGTCAAAGTCCTGACCTTAATCCAATCGAAATGTTGGTGAAGGACCTGAAGAGAGCAGTTCATGTGAGGAAACCCACCAACATCCCAGAGTTTAAGTTGTTCTGTACGGAGGAATGGGCTAAAATTCCTCCAAGCCAGTGTGCAGGACTGATCAACAGTTACCAGAAACGCTTATTTGCAGTTATTGCTGCACAAGGGGGTCATACCAGATACTGAAAACAAAGGTTCACATAGTTTTGCTACTCACAGATATGTAATATTGGACCATTTTCCTCAATAAATAAATGACCAAGTATAATATTTTTGTCTCATTTGTTTAACTGGGTTATCTTTATCTACTTTTGGGACTTGTGTGAAAATCTGATGTTTTAGGTCATATTTATGCAGAAATATAGAAAATTCTAAAGGGTTCCCAAACTTTCAAGCACCACTGTATATATTGGGGGAGAAACCAAGGAACGTAGCGTGTAGCGTGTAGCATTGTAGAAAGGAAGAAGACCACCTCATTTTTTGTTTTTATTTGAGTATATGTTAATTTACCATGCAAATGTCAAATAATAAATCATAAAACATGAGTATAATAAAAACATGCAATGTCCTCACTTCTGGGCATCATTAGCTGAAGCATACATGAAAATCAGCATATACAGTGCTCAGCGTAAATGAGTACACCCCCTTTGAAAAGTAACATTTTAAATAATATCTCAATGAACACAAACAATTTCCAAAATGTTGACAAGACAAAGTTTAATATAACATCTGTTTAACTTATAACGTGAAAGTAAGGTTAATAATATAACTTAGATTACACATTTTTTTCAGTTTTACTCAAATTAGGGTGGTGCAAAAATGAGTACACCCCACAACAAAAACTACTACATCTAGTACTTTGTATGGCCTCCATGATTTTTAATGACAGCACCAAGTCTTCTAGGCATGGAATGAACAAGTTGGCGACATCTTGCAACATCAATCTTTTTCCATTCTTCAGCAATGACCTCTTTTATTGACTGGATGCTGGATGGAGAGTGATGCTCAACTTGTCTCTTCAGAATTCCCCATAGGTGTTCGATTGGGTTCAGACCAGGAGACATACTTGGCCACTGAATCACTTTCACCCTGTTCTTCTTCAGAAATCCAACAGTGGCCTTAGATGTGTGTTTAATCATGTTGGAAAAGTGCACGACGACCAAGGGCATGGAATGATGGTAGCATCTTCTCTTTCGGTATAGAGCAATACATCTGTCAATTTATGATGCCATCAATGAAATGCAGCTCCCCGACACCAGCAGCACTAATGCAGCCCCACATAAGGACACTGCTACCACCATGTTTCACTGTAGGCACCATGCATTTTTCTTTGTATTCCTCACCTTTGCGATGCCATACAGTTTTGAAGCCATCAGTTCCAAAAACATTTATCTTGGTCTCATCACTCCAGAGCATAGAGTCCCAGTAGTCTTCATCTTTGTCAGCATGGGCCCTGGCAAACTCTAGGTGGGCTTTTTTGTGCCTGGGCTTTAGGAGAGGCTTCTTTCGTGGATGGCATCCATGCATGCCATTCCTCTGCAGTGTACGCCGTTTTGTGTCACGGGAAATAGTCACCCCAGTTTGGCTTTCTACTTTTTTAGGTAACTGCAGTGAACTTGCATGCCGATTTTCTTCAACCCTTCTCATCAGAAGACGCTTCCGTGGACGACCTGGATGTCTCTGTGAGATGGTTGCAGTTCCATCTTTCTTAAATTTTTGTACCACTTTTGCTACAGTATTCTGACTGATAAGTAAAGCTTTGCTGATCTTCTTGTAGCCTTCACCTTTGTGGTGTAAAGAAATAATTTTCTTTGGGGAATTCTGAAGAGGGGCGGCACGGTGGTGTAGTGGTTAGCGCTGTCACCTCACAGCAAGAAGGTCCTGGGTTCGAGCCCCGGGGCCGGCGAGGGCCTTTCTGTGTGGAGTTTGCATGTTCTCCCCGTGTCTGTGTGGGTTTCCTCCGGGTGCTCCGGTTTCCCCCACAGTCCAAAGACATGCAGGTTAGGTTAACTGGTGACTCTAAATTGACCGTAGGTGTGAATGTGAGTGTGAATGGTTGTCTGTGTCTATGTGTCGGCCCTGTGATGACCTGGCGACTTGTCCAGGGTGTACCCCGCCTTTCGCCCGTAGTCAGCTGGGATAGGCTCCAGCTTGCCTGCGATCCTGTAGAAGGATAAAGCGGCTAGAGATAATGAGATGAGAATGAGATGAGATGAATTCTGAAGAGACAATTTGAGCATCACTCTCCATCCAGCATCCAGTCACTAAAAGAGGTCATTGTTGAAGAATGGAAAAAGATTGATGTTGCAAGATGTCGCCAACTTGTTCATTCCATGCCTAGAAGACTTGGTGCTGTCATTAAAAATCATGTAGGCCATAAAAAGTACTAGATGTAGTAGTTTTTGTTGTGGTGTGTACTCATTTTTGCACCACCCTAATTTGAAGTAAAACTGAAAAATGTGTAATCTAAGTTACATTATTAACATTATTTTCATGTTATAAGTTAAACAAATGTTATATTAAACTTTGTCTTGTCAACATTTTGGAAATTGTTTGTGTTCACTTGAGCTATTGTTTAAAATGTTACTTTTCAAAGGGGGTGTACTCATTTATGCTGAGCACTGTATAATACTAATTACATAAGCATATCGATGCTGAAATGAATGTTTAAAGGTCATAGGCAATGGTCGGAGGTGAAACGGAGAATATCAACTTTATTGTCTAGAAGAATGACCCGAAAAGTGAATTCAATCTTCCTAGTCTCTAATTTGCACCCTAAAATTGAATAAAACGGTTAAAATATTAGGGGTGCAACGATTCACCGATGCATCGATGCATCGCGATACTTTCGCCACGATACGATATGTATCGCCGGCCAAAACGAATCGTGATACACGACGATACTAACTCATTTTCCGCATGTAGAGACTATATTATACTCAAAACAATTATAGTCGGGCGTGATCGTCGAAATGACACGAAAGGTGGGTATTTATTTGGAAACATTTGGGAAATTGACATATGCCGCTCTCGCACACACGGACTGGCCATCGGGAGTAGCGGGAGTTTTCCCGGTGGGCCGGTGGTTCAGGGTGGGCCAGCGGAGAAAAAAAAAAACAGTTGCGCGCTGGCCTTTAATATGATAAGCAATGTTAACAGTTTCTTAAAGAAACTGTTAACATTGCTTATCATATTAAAGGCCAGCGCGCAACTGTTTTTTTTTTCTCCGCCGGCCCACGCTGAACCACCGGCCCACCGGGAAAACTCCCGCTACTCCCGATGGCCAGTCCGTGTGTGACCGTACTCAATATGCTAACGATGATAAGCTACTAAGTTCAGAGTGATCAACTTTTATGTGCGGGGCAGTTTCAATACCGTGTCCGAGGTATTCGCGCTTGCGCAGTAGATCGTGCGCTTCCGTGTGCATTCGGTTCTGTCCGTAACCAATCAGATCGTTTGGTAACATTGACGTTGGCACGTGTTGCTATTACTACAGTATTATGTTAAGGTAATCATATTAATCTAGTCAATTGAATGTAATTCTCAAATAGCGTGTCAACACTCATATTGTTGATGTACTGATATTTTTCTAGGGGAAGCTTAAAAGACTAACTGGACTTAATGTTTTTAAAGAGCAGTTTGTAGCTGTTACTATTATTAGTTTGTTTTTGAAAGACAGATGCTATTGTGCAAATGGTGCTTTAATCAACTATTCTGTTTTAGTCCAACTAAGTCAGTTGGTCAGTCCAATCTCTGCATATGTACAGTGGATTATTCCACACACTGCATGTAATGTGCATGCATTGCTGATATATTGGTATTTAGTAAGAACTGTAAGCATGGTAAGAAGTCACCCTTTTAGTAGAGTAGAGTAACTTTATTGATCCCTAGAGGGAAATTAAAGTGTCAAGTAGCTTATACAAAAATACACAAAATACACACAAAAAAAAAAAATTATGTAAACAGATGAAGGATGTGTTATTATGTGTTTATATCGGCTGGTCGCTCATCATTTCTCATACACTGTAATGTCTGCATAAATGTATGGTGTTATTGTTGATTCATATTAAAAATGTCATTTTTGACATTTTCACACCAGTTTGTCGTGTATCATTGTGTATCGCGATACGTATCGTATCGTGACCCTAATATCGTGATACGTATCATATCGTGGCCTAATGTATCGTTGCAGCCTTATAAAATATACTGTTTTGCCCAATTTCCGAAGGTTTGTTTACATCTCACTTATGTGCACTTTCACCACCAGGGGACAGTTGTCGTGACATCATTCAAGCAAACCAGACTGGGAGCAGTTCTGTGTTTACTTGCAAACCGAGCACACGTGTACGGACTTTGGTCGTGAAAGGTTGTTTAAAATGTCTGAAAGCAATAGCAATTTTGAAGTAGGAACTCTCCAAATTGAATATCAAGAGGTGAAACCATATATGTATGAACCTACCGGTATGGGCTTTGCAAAGCAATCGGTGAATGTGGCTCACTGGTTTGACCGTGCGGCCTCAGAATCGGACAGCGATTCGGCTGACTCTGATCGCGGTGACCCCAGACCTCAACAAGACTCGCGCCCAAACGATTTATTCTGGTAGTTATGATAAATTCCTACTTTTTTTTGGGGGGGAGGGGCTTTTTCACCTTTATTGGATAGGACAGTGTAGAGACAGGAAATGAGCTGGAGAGAGAGACAGGGAGGGATTGGGAAATGACCTCGGGTCGGAATCGAACCTGGGCCCCCAGATTTATGGTATGGCACCTTAGTCGACTGAGCCATGATGCCCCCATAAATTCTTACTTTCATCGTAATACTAAATAAGATCCCTTTTGAAGAACAATTAAACCGCCCTCCCTCGTGGATATGGGAGAGTTCGCCAAACTAGAGCGTGATATAATATTGCGCATGTGCATAAAATTGGTTGGCAAGAACCATTCACAATAGCCGACAAAGTTGCATCATCACCTAGTTTTCGTAGCGATTTATCGCAGTATGCAAGTTTGTTGCCCACTGATGCTAAGCAAAGATATGCAGCAAAGCTTCTGTACAACAGTGGCACCAAAGTTTTGCCTAATCCTTATGCAGTTATGAACAAATGGGACCCAAATCCAAGCACCTGGCCTGATCTGACCTTCGGCGATATCTACCTGTATGTGATTGACACACCTTCAATATACACAAAAGAATCAATGAAAGCCTACAAGTCTCTTGATGCATACAAGTAAGTGTTAATTATTCAGTTGTTTTTTTGAAATACTCATTTATATTTGCTTTTTGTGCCTAATAATAAAAAGACAAAGATTAAATAGGCACAATATAATCTTTGAAACATAAGTTAATGTTGTTGCTTCACATGCACACACCAAAGATACGTATACAGTACAGTACTAAACTTAAGCAAGTTCTACATTTAGAATGCACAAACAGTGTTTTAAATCCAGGCTATACTATTTATCTTCAAATACATCATGAAAAGTTCGACCAGTCTTCTAATGTCAAATATTTATACTGCAAAAAGTACATAAATTTGCCGCGAGTGCATCTGCGGAAATCATACTCATGTGTACTGCATACAAATCAGCTGTTCGTGCATTTTTACTCATCTTTTGGTTGATATCTAAGCAATGTCATAGCACAACAAATTCTTTCTGATGAGGAAATTTTATCGAATATCATAATATTAAATTGCAAAACAAAATAATAAAAAATCATGTGTCTTACCAGATATAAAGTGTCGAAAGCAAACACGGTCGTTGTCAGTAGGTTCCCACTTGTCGCGCTTAATTGCTGCGATCCAAAGCTTTTGGCGAGCTTCAGGTTTCTTTGGTATGCGGTAAAAGCTCTTGGGATCATTCTTATCAAATCTGTATGTACAGCCGATAACACAACACGACACTACCATAATTAATTAATGACCCGATAACTCCGATCGGCCATTTATAAATAGCTTCTTGCCAACCAAAACATCACATGACCATTTCATGACGTCACGGCAAACGCTCCCATAGGTAACGATTACTTGACAGTGCACCAGTAGGCCACATTAGCCTGCCATCTGCGGCATTATACTATTTATAGCCTACACTGAGCGAGGAAATATCCCTTTGTCTCATTTCCACAATGATTGTACAGGATCCCTCAGGATTCTTGACTTGTCCATTGCAAGCAAAAGTAAAAATGTTTACCTCCACTCTTCTCCTTTTTGCTTGAGCATTGCTGCTCCGTTTCTTCTTTGATTGCTTGATTTTGTTTCATGCACACAATCCACTCTCTCAGCCTCGTCTCCTCTTCCATAAAAAAAAAAAACCCTCTGGCTTCACGTGCACAATCCACTCTCTCTGCCTCGTCTCCTCTTCCGGAAAAAGCCAACCCACTCGCTCCACCTCTTCTCCTCTTTCGGAAAAAGCCAACCCACTCGCTTTGCCTCTTCTCCTTTTTTGGAAAAAGCCAATCCTCTCGCTCCGCCTCTTCTCCTCTTCCTGAAAAAGCCAATCCACTCGCTCTGCCTCTTTTCCTCTCTCAGAAAAAGATAAAAACTTCTTCCTGAACTGGTCCCGTTGTTGCAGTTCACTGCACAACAATAAGGCATGGTTTTTCTTTGGAAATTCCTGAATGCATGTCTGCACTCAAACCAAAAGGCAAGGTAAGTAAATGGAAGTGGACTCAACTCAAGAAGTTTTTTTGGCTTAAATGACGTCACGTGCCGAGTGGTCACGAAAATAGCCAAACAGAAATTTGCCATGATCTGCGCTAACTTCATCTCATCTCATTATCTCTAGCCACTTTATCCTGTTCTACAGGGTCGCAGGCAAGCTGGAGCCTATCCCAGCTGATTACGGGCAAAAGGCGGGGTACACCCTGGACAAGTCGCCAGGTCATCACAGGGCTGACACATAGACACAGACAGCCATTCACACCTACGATCAATTTAGAGTTGCCAGTTAACCTAACCTGCATGTCTTTGGACTGTGGGGGAACCCGGAGCACCTGGAGGAAACCCACATGGACACGGGGAGAACATGCAAACTCTGCACAGAAAGGCCCTCGCCAGGCATGGGGCTTGAACCCAGACCTTCTTGCTGTGAGGCGACAGTGCTAACCACTACACCACCGTGCCACCCCCGTGCTAACTTATTTTAATTATTACTTATTAACAATACTTCTTGGGATCAGAAGAAAATTACAGAGGGTTTTTTAACATATAAAGTTTCAAATGTGCATAAAATGAAAACCGTTGCCTATGAGCTTTAAAGCATGTGTATTTACCTGTGAAAATACCTCTGGCGGGGTGCTGTGCCTTCTACCGGCTTGAAGGCATACTTCTCCCTGTCCGTGCAGGGCTCGCCGGTGCTGCTACCATTATCAATGTATTCTTCCTCTTCCTCCTCTCCCTCTGCTGTTTCAGGCTGGGTTACTTCACTTTTGCTTGCTTCTTCTTGGGTCCCATTTTCTAAACTTTAAACTGAAAATTAAAAAAAAATTTTCCCACAAAATATCCAATGTTCTTCAGTCGAAAGACAGATGCAGAATGCTGCAGACACACTGGTTTTATACCCACTCCTGGCTTGCATCACATGCAAGTTATGAGTGATTGTAACATGCTAATCACATGCGTCACACACGCTTCACAAGTGCGGCCTGTACTCGTAGTGCAGGAAACTGGTCAAATGCAAGTCACACACACTCCATACTCACTGAACACTCATTGATCACGTGTGTCAGACATACGCTTTCCACGGGCTAATGGCGCAGTTTTTCTCATGCCTCGAGGAAGTCAGGCGTGCAACCTGTACTTGACAAGTACTTGGCCTGTACTCCTCCCCCAAACTTTCCCCTGGGTTCACAGCGACCCTGCAGCACAGCTGCGAGCTACCAAACCCTGTGACCCATGCGTGTCCAAAACACTTATGGCAGGTTGTGAGTGAAGCTTTAATTACACACAGAAATGACATCACTACTGAAGTTTACTGCTGAAGAACTTGCTGAAGATTTGTGTCTTGGTTGCTAAGGGCATTGCTGGGGCATAACTCTGGACTGGGCATGTATTTCTGAAAAATTTCACTGAAAATATTTTTTGAGTACTTTTCAACCTCAGAACTCACTCAGTGAAAACTGGATGTCCTACCTTACACTGTCCCTTTAAATTACTTCAGTTTTCTCACATTATGTCTGTGAAGGTTCTCAGACATCCAGGTCATTGTAAACCATAGGTGCTAAAGAAGGCAACTGGACTTGCTTGAAATCCTTGAAGACATTTCACCTCTCATCCAAAAGGCTTCTTCAGTTCTGTCTGACTAGTAGGGAGTTCCTTATTCTTTAGTGAACCAAAACAAACCTAAGGAGAGTTGTTGAGGTCACATGGGTCATTGACACTCTCAGGCTACATCCACACGACAACGAGATTTTTTTTTTTTAAATATCGCGTCCACATGGGCAACGGATCAGTAAAATATCAGGTACATATGGCAACGCAACGCTTGCTGAAAACGATGCAATACACATGCCACACCTCTACGTGCGCTGTAAGACGGTCCCATTGGAGACACCAGAACAATAGAAGAAGAAGTAGGACACATGCGCATGTAACGGGTTTATTTTTTTCCACTTGCCATTGTGTGTAGTGATGGGGAAATTCTGCGCTGGCCCTTTAAGAGCGCAGGTAGTTATGGGAACGAGGCGCTGGCATCTTTCAGTTCATTTTGGAAATGTAAGCGCCAATGCCACTGGACGTTTGCAGCCCGTCCTCAGGAGTGTAATTGTGTCTCATTTCTTCAGAATAAAAAGACTGGTGAACAACACAACGCAACGTCTGTTACACACATAAACCCCTTCTTCTATCCGGCGTGAAGCACTCACAGGAACAAACACACGACAACAAGAAGAAGATGGCTGCGACTACACGAGGAAATCGTGCCTTCTGTGTGTACAAATTAGTTTTATTAGTGTGCATAGTTTTATATATCTTAATTTTCTTATTGTGTGTGAACATTTTGAAAAGCATTTTTATATAATTTATATCTTTTTATATTGTGTGTGAACATTTTGAAAAGCAGTCTTATCCAATAAAAAAAGAAATTCAAGAAATGGTTCAGTTACTTGTTTATTTAAAAGAAAAGCTGTATACAAAAGTGAATGCAATGCAGTGGTTCATACAAAACAGTCTGTTGAAGGATCTTCTGACCCTTTTCCCCTCTGCCTCCATTATAGTCAGGTAACTGTTGCTTTGTGTGGAAGGCTGTACTTTCTGTTCATCAAAGCAGGTGTAAATTGTCTGTCTGGCAGGTCAGTCAGTTTAACGTGTAAACAATTTCAATTTCTGTTGTTACGAATGATGCGCGCGAGAGTGCTTCTTGTTCTAGTCATGTGGTTGTGACATCATCGTAAACAAATCCGTTCTACTCATCCAGACGACTTCGCAACGGCTCCGTTGCCAGATTTTTTCACTCTGGAACCTGTTCTCAAAAGATTTCATTTTGGGGCACCCAAAACGCCGGTGTCGTGTGGACGCCAGGCCGAAACGATAAACAATTTTATCAGATTCACCTGAATTCGTTGCCGTGTGGACAGGGCTTCAGTCATCCTGTAGGCATTAGGGTCACTGGAGGCCAGGTGTGAATGGTGTTAGAGGGTCGTTAGGGTGATCTGTGGGTCATTGGCTCTCTCTGCTGTCATGTGAGTAATTGAAGTCAGCTGAGTTATGGTGTGGATGTGTATTCAGTTTTCTGGGAAGTGTGCCAAGGACTGCATTGTAGGTGGCTGATAAGTGGTGTCTCAGACCACCTCCTCTGTTCAGTGATAGTTGTTCCAGGTTGATGAAGATGGCTTCTTTTACTCCTCTTTCAAACCACCAGTCTTCTCTGGCTAGAATGCGAACATTGCAGTCCTGAAATGAGTGTCCTTTGTTATTGAGATGAAGATAGACTGTAGAGTCCTGGCCTGAGGAACTGGCTCTCCTGTGTTGAGCCATGCACCTGTGAAGTGGTTGTTTCGTTTCCCCAATGTACAGGTCTGTGCATTCCTCACTGCATTGAATTTTGTACACTACATTGTCCTGTTTCTGTATGGGTGTTCTGTCCTTAGGGTGGACCAATTTCTGCCTCAGAATGTTACTGCATCTGAAGTGTACAGGAATGTTGCATTTGTAGAAAATCCTCCTGAGTTTCTCAAATAGTCCAGAAATGTAGGGAATGACAATGTTCTTGCATTTGTTGCTGTTTCTTCCCTTTCCATTATGTTTCTTTTCCTTGTCTTGACAAAAGCCCAGTTGGGATACCCGCACTTCTGAAGTGCTTCCTTGATGTGTTTTTGCTCCTTCTGTTTTCCGTCTACCATTGTAGGAATGTTCTGAGCCCTGTGATGTAAGGACCTAATAACCCCCAGTTTGTGTTCCAGTGGATGGTGAGAGTCAAACAGTAGGTATTGGTCTGTGTGTGTGGGTTTCCAGTAGACCTCAATGCTAAGGCTTCTGTCTTGTTCAATGTGCACGCTGCAGTCCAAAAAGGGATTGTTTCCACTGACATCCTACTGAGTGAACTTGATGTTGATATCCATTGCATTGATGTGCTCTGTGAAGGCTTCTACCTCATGGGTTTTGATTTAAATCCAGGTGTCATCCACATACCTGAACCAGTGGCTGGGAGCAACTCCTGAAAAAGTGGTCAAGGCTTTGTTTTCCACTTCCTCCATGTATAGATTGGCCACTATAGGGGACACCGGTGAGTGCATGGTGCATCCATGCTTCTGTCTGTAGAAACATTCTTTGAACTGGAAATAGGTGGTGGTCAGGCAGAGGTCAAGCAAGGTGTAAATGTGGCCCCTGGTGAGGTTTGTTCTGTCTGGTAAGGTGTTGTCTTGAAGAAGTCATTTCCTAACTGATTCGACTGCTGCTGTGGTGGGAATGCAGGTGAAAAGAGAAGTGACACTGGCATGGATTTGCTGCTGCAGGATGAAATAATATAACACCAAGCAGATGTTGAAGGACTAAAATGTGTGGGTATTTTTAGAGTGTTCAAGCTTTCGAGTTTTCTCATATTACTTTGAGTCAGCAGTCTTGAGCTCATTTATATCAGCTCTTTTCTACCAAACGCTACATTACTCAAGCCTGAGAGCTATAAATGCCTGAATCATGTACTTTTTATACTCGGCTTAAAAATAAACAATTGTTTCTGAATGCATTCATAAAGGTCAAAGTAAACGTGTAGAGCCATAGAAGGTCTGGTTCTGTTTAAACAAGTGGCAGAAAGGTTTATGGCACAGGAAAGAAATATGAGCTTTTCAATCAGGAGTGCTGAAATGTGTGATGAATGACTTCCAAAAATGACTTCCACTAAAGGGCATATGCACTGTACTATATATCATCTATGCATCACCTTTAATTTTGCAAATAACCTGTACAAATTAGTCTCTTTGCTATTTTCAGCCCCATGACTCAGCCATAGTAAATAGCACCCCATCATTCACATTTAAGTTCCATCTGCACGTGTGTTTGATTAGAAAAGAACTAAAAGCTTGCAGCAGTGTCATAAAGCTGTTCATGGATATAACAGCTGATCTGATTGAGCTTTTGGAAAGGTGCAGGCTGAAGTGTGATGTTCAGGATGCTGACATAGACAGAAGAATAAAGCCAGCTCCCAGCTCTCTGTATTAGCTCAAATATCCAAGACCAGGTGAAAGGCAAGACCCATGGATTTGCTGCTGCAGAGTGAAATAACATAACACCAAGCAGATGGTGGAGAACTAAAATGTTTGGATATATTTAGAGTGTTTGAGCTGACAACCTTAGAATATGGCTGTTAAAAGGCTGCCTTTTTAAATTTTTTTTACTCCCTATATCAGTCCCAGTTATATGACATTCACAAATATGTATAAAACGTAATGATAAAAAAAATAAAGAAACAAGACAGGGTGTTCTTAGGTATAACATTACATTAATGACATTTAGCAGACACTCCTATCTAGAGTGACATACAATATGCCCAGGGCAGCCTGGGGAACACTCCAAGTTAGGTTAGATGCCTTGCTCAAGGGCACTTCAGCCATTCCTGCTGGTCCAGGGAATTGAACTGGCAACCATTTAATCCCAAAACTACTTCTCTAACCTTTAGGCTATGGCTTCCCTGTACAATGCACAGCAAAGTGTCTTAAACCCTTAACAATATGATAAAAGCCAATGGTCAATAAATAATTGAATGTTTATTGATGCTTACTATTAACAATTCTTCTCCCATGCTTTGGTTGCAAAGCAACATAACAAACAAAGATTAGAGAACTCAGGCTGGCTTAAGTGACGATTTTACTGGTTCAAAACTTGGTGCATTAATACAGAATCCATTCGTTGTGATGCAATCACAGTTACTCTACATGCATGGAGTGAGACCACGGTCTTTTATATAATAGCACAGATATGAGGTTAAACTCATCTCATCTCATTATCTGTAGCTGCTTTATCCTGTTCTACAGGGTCGCAGGCAAGCTGGAGCCTATCCCAGCTGACTACGGGCGAAAGGCAGGGTACACCCTGGACAAGTCGCCAGGTCATCACAGGGCTGACACATAGACACAGACAACCATTCACACTCACATTCACACCTACGGTCAATTTAGAGTCACCAGTTAACCTAACCTGCATGTCTTTGGACTGTGGGGGAAACCGGAGCACCCGGAGGAAACCCACGCGGACACGGGGAGAACATGCAAACTCCACACAGAAAGGCCCTCGCCGGCCACGGGGCTCGAACCCGGACCTTCTTGCTGCGAGGCGACAGCGCTAACCACTACACCACCGTGCCGCCCAGGTTAAACTCAGAAAAAAAAAAAGACAGACACTACAAGCATGCCAAACTAAGGAAACCATCAAGGTTTGGTAGCTTGGTTTCCTTGATTCTGTGTGCTTGTAGTTTTGCTTGGTTTAACCTCGTATCTGTGCGCTCATATAAAAGACAGTGATGTTATTCCATATATATATATATATATATATATATATATATATATATATATATTAGTGCTGTCAAAAATGTCATGTTATTAACGTGTTAACGTGACTCAATTTTAACGGCGATAATTTTTTATCACGAGATTAACGTTCTGTGACATGATGTAGGTTTTTCATAAGCTTTTGAAACTGCCAGGAACTTGGAACAGAGACTTTGCTTAGAAAAACGATAGCAGCTAGACTGTAATGCCATGCCCTGCACAGCCAGAGTCCTCTGCCCTCCCCCGAAGAGCCACGGTGCTCGGCTTAGGTTTCGTTTTCCCATCGGTGGCTCCAGCCCGACTTTGCAGTGGCTGTGACAAGATGTGTTATGCTCTGCAATAAAAAAAAAAAAACATTGGTACAACCAGTGTTCAAACTATGCCGATATTTTCAGGGGGTCCCTTTTTTCCCTTGGGGGGGGGGTGCTTGCGCTTGTCTCAGAGCGCGGATCTCCATCGCGCGCTCACTTCGGAGATGCAAATGCTTCCTGTTACACACGATTGCTATGTCAATAAACATCATTTTGCCAATATTTTAGAGACCCCCCAACATTTCCCAAATCATGTTTTCAAGGGATCTCATATCTGTTTCAGGGGATCTCGGATCCCCCGAGTACCCCTGTAGTTCGAACGGTGAGCAAGCCCATTCACTTTTTTATGCTGATAAGAGAATTACAGTGGTTTTTCATGTGACAAAAATGTGCGATTAAATTGCGATTAATCGCGAGTTAACTATGACAGTCGCGACATTAATCACGATTAAATATTTTAATCGCTTGACAGCACTAATTTTATATATATATATATATATATATATATATATATATATATATATATATACACACACACACACACACACACAGTGGGGCAAAAAAGTATTTAGTCAGCCACCAATTGTGCAAGTTCTCCCACTTAAAAAGATGAGAGAGGCCTGTAATTTTCATCATAGGTACACTTCAACTATGAGAGACAGAATGGGGGAAAGAATCCAGGAAATCACATTGTAGGATTTTTAATGAATTAATTGGTAAATTCCTCTGTAAAATAAGTATTTGGTCACCTACAAACAAGCAAGATTTCTGGCTCTCACAGACCTGTAACTTCTTCTTTAAGAGGATCCTCTGTCCTCCACCTGTCCACACCTATGGTCAATTTAGAGTCACCAGTTAATCTAACCTGCATGCCTTTGGGGGAAACCAGAGCACCCGGAGGAAACCCATGGGGAGAACAATCAAACTCCACACAGAAAGGCCCTTGCCAGCCACAGGGCTTGAACCCGGACCTTCTTGCTGTGAGGCGACAGCGCTAACCACTACACCACCGTGCCGCCCCTCAGCACCCAATGTGCCTGTGAACTTCTCGCAAAATGTGTCCAAATCTTTGCAGTTTGAACATTCTTGGGCCATGAATGCAACGTAGATCCAGTTTCTGTCATGTTGCTGCACCAGCCAGCAACACGTCTACATGGCATGGTGATAAATTAGCTCAAAATGGAAGATCGGAGTTGCAGTCAGCTCTGTGTTTCAGTATGGCAATGAGACCGATAGGCTTCCTGCTATGATATTACAGACGTCAAGGTCATTCACTCAGACTGCTACCTATATGAATCATTTTAATCATAAAAATTACGATATTAGATTCATTGTTAATGCTTAAAACTATTCCTGTGCCATTCTTGAGGTCTCAAGGCATTTATAAATGAAAGTGAGGCCATGGTTCTGTGTATCTCCTTTAAGACTAAAAGCTAGCAAATGACAGAGGATCTCCATTATGTTGGGTGTCCAACAGTACCTGCCCAAGGAGCACAGGAGTTAAAAGATCTCCACATGGATGGCAGCTCAATTTAATCCCAACAAAACTGAGCTGCTGTATATCCCTGGTGATGCATCCTTATGTCAAGGTCTTGTGATCTCCCTGGGCAACTCTCAGATCTACTGTACACAACCTTGGGGTAACCATGGACAACCTTCTTGAGTCACATCACTAAACTGACTCAGTCATGCCAGGTTTTCTTTTACAGCGTTAGAAAGAGCTGGCCACTTCTTTCCACAGAGGTCACTCAGGTGCTCATTCAATCTCTTGTCATTTTGAGACTGGACTACTGCAACTCAATTCCTGGCAGGTCTGCCTCTGTGTGCCATCCAACCTCTGCAACTAATCCAGAATGTACAGTGGTGCTTGAAAGTTTGTGAACCCTTTAGAATTTTCTATATTTCTGCATAAATATGACCTAAAACATCATCAGATTTTCACACAAGTCCTAAAATTAGATAAAGAGAACTCAGTTAAACAAATGAGACAAAAATATTATACTTGGTCATTTATTTATTGAGGAAAATGATCCAATATTACACATCTGTGAGTGGCAAAAGTATGTAAACCTTTGCTTTCAGTATCTGGTGTGACGACCTTGTGCAGCAATAACTGCAACTAAACATTTCTGGTAACTGTTGATCAGTCCTGCACACCGGCTTGGAGGAATTTTAGCCCATTCCTCCGTACAGAACAGCTTCAACTCTGGGATATTGGTGGGTTTCCTCACATCAACTGCTTGCTTCAGGTTCTTCCACAACATTTTGATTGGATTAAGGTCAGGACTTTGACTTGGCCATTCCAAAACATTAACTTTATTCTTCTTTAACCATTCTTTGGTAGAACAACTTGTGTGCTTACAGTCGTTGTTTTGCTGCATGACCCACCTTCTCTTGAGATTCAGTTCATGGACAGATGTCCTGACATTTTCCTTTAGAATTCACTGGTATAATTCAGAATTCATTGTTCCATCAACAATGGCAAGCTGCCCTGGCCCAGATGCATCAAAACAGGCCCAAACCATGATACTACCACGACCATGTTTCACAGATGGGATAAGGTTCTTATGCGGGAATGCAGTGCTTTCCTTTCTCCAAACATAACGATTCTCATTTAAACCAAAAAGTTATATTTTGGTCTCATCCGTTCACAAAACATTTTTCCAATAGCCTTCTGGCTTGTCTACATGATCTTTAGCAAACTGCGGATGAGCAGCAATATTCTTTTTGGAGAGAAGTGGCTTTCTCCTTGCAACCCTGCCATGCACACCATTGTTGTTCAGTGTTCTCCTGATGGTGCACTCATGAACATTAACATTACCCAATGTGAGAGAGGCCTTCAGTTGCTTAGAAGTTACCCTGGGGCCCTTTGTGACCTTGCTGACTATTGCACACCTTGCTCTTGGAGTGATCTTTGTTGGTCGACCACTCCTGGGGAGGGTAACTATGGTCTTGAATTTCCTCCATTTGTACACAATCTGTCTGACTGTGGATTGGTGGAGTCCAAACTCTTTAGAGATGGTTTTGTAACCTTTTCCAGCCTAATGAGCATCAAGAATGCTTTTTCTGAGGTCCTCAGAAATCTCCTTTGTTTGTGCCATGATACACTTCCACAAACATATGTTGTGAAGATCAGGCTTTGATAGATCCCTGTTCTTTAAATAAAACAGGGTGCCTACTCACACCTGATTGTCATCCCATTGATTGAAAACACCTGACTCTAATTTCATCTTCAAATTAACTGCTAATCCTAGAGGTTCACATACTTTTGCCACTCACAGAGATGTAATATTGGATCATTTTCCTGAATAAATAAATGACCAAGTATAATATTTTTGTCTCATTTGTTTAACTGGGTTCCCTTTATCTACTTTTAGGACTTGTGTGAAAATCTGATGATGTTTTAGGCCAGGGGTGTCAAACCTGATCCATAAAGGGCCGTGTGGCTGCAGGTTTTCATTCCAGCCATGCAGCAGCACCCTGATTTGGCTTATTCAATCAACTGACACACCCACCCTTTAATCAAGGGTGGGTGTGGCTGCAAGTATTTGACTGTGTGAAGACAGTTCAGTTGATTGAATGAGCCAAGTCAGGTGTGCTGCTGCATGGCTGGAATGAAAACCTGCAGCCACAAGGCCCTTTATGGATCAGGTTTGACACCCCTGTTTTAGGCCATATTTATGCAGAAATATAGAAAATTCTAAAGGGTTCACAAACTTTCAAGCACCACTGTAGCTGTGCAACTTGTTTGAAACCACCAATTTTTTTTCACACTACTAGATTGCTATACTCTCTCTCCACTGGCTTCCTCTAATGGCCTGTATCAGATTTAAACCACTCTCGCTTGCCTACGTACAAAGACAAAAATGGACCAGTGTCCACCTAAAAATAAAGCACTTCTCACACTTCGCTCTGCACCACGCTCCCTCTGATTCTCTAACACCGCTCAACTGGACACATATCATGAATACATGCATCAAGGCTCCTAGCAACTAAGTGGTTGAAAGAACGTCCCCTGGCTGTCCGAACAGCTGGCTGTCACTGGCTGTCTTCAAACGATGACTAAAGACCTTCACTTAAATTAGTACTTTGTTGTTGTCTTGTGTCTTTGTTCATTTATAAACTTTTTTTTTTTTTGCTTATGCCTGCAATCAGATACAGGTGTGACAATGGAGGCTTCATTGGGTCTGTAGTAAATTGGTAGTAATTAGATTCCATTTATAACCATCAGTGTTTGGTGAAGGACATTCAGATACTCAGACTCACACACAGCCAGCTCCAGGGTTTGTCATGGCTGACTCCCACTCATTAGATCACTCTGAAAACAATGTGGCCTGACAGCAAACCATTATCATTAGTCACTGAGTAAATCACACACATTGCAGTAAGTGATGCTGTGTGTCAGTGCCTTAGGCTGTTTAATTCTCTGATTTAATCTGAAGAGAAAAAAGTTTGTGTAAATACCATGCTCTTTGGAGGGAGAAGTAAAGAAAACTATTTGGAAACAAAGAAAATCTAGGATTAGCTTAATGCGATTAAGTGTGCATGTAATTTGGTCACCAGTAATGAATATGTTTTCGAATAAAAAATATGAACATTCTTATATGAATATACACTGATCACCAATAACATTAAAACCACCTTCCTAATATTGTGTCCATCTAGTCATCTCAACCAAACTCTTCGCTTTTGTAAGATAATTATCTTTTATGGAACAAGATGCTAGACAGTATAATTAGGGGTACAAGCTTCGCTATTAAATTGTGTACATGGAGATGTTTCTTTCATTCGTTCTTGTTTTCTTTTTTTCTTCAACCCACACACAATGCATTATCTGTGCCAGAACAGAATTCTAATAGGACTGAAATATGTGGAAAACAAATGAAGCTGTACATTCGTACTGCATTAATTATGAATGTTTACACATACAAAATTGAGTGCACAAAAAGTAGGCATGTTATGGGATTATAATTACAAAGTAACAGGATGAAACAATATTTCTATGTGTATACTGTTGGTTCTTTCTAGCTATAAAGATATGACAAAATGATGAGTCCCAGAAGAGTCAAACTGAAACTAAACACATATTTGCATGCTCAGTATAAAAGCAATTAAAAGGTGTGATGTGTCAAAAAAAAACTGCCCATAATACAATAAATAAAGACTTTTTCACAGTCTTTATTTATATGCTGTTGGCGTCGGAGGTGTGAATGTGCAATGACTATCTAATAAGAAATCAACTTTGCTGCGATAATATTAAGTCATTTTGAGAAACTGAGGCATAATCTGGCGCAATAATTCTCATAATTAAAACCTAGTGAAGGGTTTAATTTTGTCTTCATCTGGTGGAAATGGACTGCAAATATAATACATGCTTTTTTATTGTATTACATTTCAGTTGATAAATTGATATATTTAACTATTTGGCTTTTTTTTTTTTTTGCACTTGTAGGTAAAAATGCCTCAAATCCTATATTTTTTTCAAAAGGTAAACATGCAGGGTGGCACAGTGGTGTAGTGGTTAGCACTGCCACCTCACAGAAAGAAGGTTCTGGGTTTGAGCCCAGTGGCCTACAGGAGCCTTTCTGTGTGGAGTTTGCATGTTCTCCCCATGTCTGTGTGGGTTTCCTCCAGGTGCTCCAGTTTCCTCCACAGTCCAAAGACATGCAGGTTAGGTTCATTGATGGCTCTAAATGGGACGGTTCCGCTATGATATGTGCGGAGTAGTCAACAGGTGGCGCGCGCGTCACTGGGTCGTTCAACAATGTCAACAACGGTGGACGCCGCATAACCCAAACCAACAAAAGTAAAGTGTTTATTCAGGGTTTATTGTGATTTGTTTTAAGTTTAATAACATCTTGTAAATTTTAAAGATATGGAGCCATCAAGTAAATGTTTTTCATGATGAAAATAGTCTGTTAAATCATAAATTTGTCAATTTGATCATTCTTGTCACTGTGAGTGTAACCCCTGGACTCCTTGACATTAGTTGATTAGAGTGATATTTGCAGGAAATGGACACGTCCAATTTCATTTCTGTTCGCATTGGTGTTTGGTGTTTTAACATATACTTACTGAAGAGGCTTATAATTTACATTCCCAACTCAAAACATCCTCAAAACATTGAAAGTTTTCAAGGAATATGAGGGATATTATTATTGGGTAGGTTTTTGGAATTGGGCTATGAACCAGAGTTAGGATGTTATGCTAGTATTTAGACATCAACTTCTCAAATATTTGGGGATTGACAATTTGAAATGTTTGAAAACTCACGAGGACTTGTGCATTACCGAATTAAAAAAAATTTAGATGTGGCAGACAATTTTACAATTGCTAAGAATTATTACCAGTTGCTAGGATGTTAATTAAGAGATTAATATTAAAACACACAAACATTAATCACACCTAATAAAACATAAATAAATTATCGCTACTGCTTGGGCTTCAAATGAACCATGTCGGACTTCAAATCATTCAGGCCGAGCCTCAAATAACTATAACGCCCACAAAAACCATATTATTGTTATATTAATGAGTTCAACAGACAATTTAGCCATGTGTGTTAATTTCTGTTACCAGAATTCTTATCCGGGGTGGCACGGTGGTGTAGTGGTTAGCGCTGTCGCCTCACAGCAAGAAGGTCCTGGGTTCGAGCCCCGTGGCCAGCGAGGGCCTTTCTGTGCGGAGTTTGCATGTTCTCCCTGTGTCCGCGTGGGTTTCCTCCGGGTGCTCCGGTTTCCCCCACAGTCCAAAGACATGCAGGTTAGGTTAACTGGTGACTCTAAATTGACCGTAGGTGTGAATGGTTGTCTGTGTCAGCCCTGTGATGACCTGGCAACTTGTCCAGGGTGTACCCCGCCTTTTGCCCATAGTCAGCTGGGATAGGCTCCAGCTTGCCTGCAACCCTGTAGAAGGATAAAGCGGCTAGAGATGATGAGATGAGAATTCTCATCTCATTATCTCTAGCCGCTTTATCCTTCTACAGGGTCGCAGGCAAGCTGGAGCCTATCCCAGCTGACTACGGGCGAAAATGAGAATTCTTATCCCCAAATATATGAACTATACACCAATATAGAATCAGCACTCATCAAAATTTAAATGTATGCATTCTTTTGCTCTGTAAGCATTCTTTTGAGGAAATATTTGTTTGATTATTCAAGTATGTGATTAATATAAAAAAATCAAACATCATTATGATTTCACAATAACTGGCCCATCAATAAGCATGATAAGCACAAATATATCTTACAGGCCATGTGAAGTAGATGCGGTTACCCAGACCACAAGCCCTGACATAAGCACAATAATGGATGTGGCATGGGCGATAATTCGCGTATTTGTACGTTTGACAACATTTTATAAGCATCTACTCCAGTTAAACATCAATAAAATTTATTAATTCTATCTTAGTTCAGTGAAACATTATACAAACCAATGTCACAGTGAGTATTGTTTTGGCTGGGAACGACCCAGAAGTGGAGGACTGATCACAGCACCACCTGCTGAATACAGCTAAAATGTAACATAGCGGAACCGTCCCATTGACTGTAGGTGTGAATGTGAGTGTGAATGGTTGTTTGTCTCTATGTGTTAGCCTTGCGATGACCTGGCGACTTGCTCAGGGTGTACCCTGCCCCTTGCCCATAGTCAGCTGGGATAGGCTCCAGCTTACCCATGACCCTGCAGGATAAGTGGTTATGGATAATCAATGGATGGATGGATGGTAAACATGCAAAACCAGACAGCATAGTTTGCTCATATGAATGTCACATTCTACTGAAGATCCAGTTAGTAAAAGAGTTTGCACAGTAAGTAAATCAGGGCCATGACCCTCAGGCTTTGCTCAACCAGGCATTTCTGCCATTGTGGGGCTTTGCCCAAGAGGATTGCCCCAGAGGCTTTTCCCATATCGCCCCAGAGTTTTTTCCCTTCAAGGTGATATTCGTGTCATATGTCTTTGCTTAGCAGGAAGTTTCTGCCCAACATGGGACTTTGTGAAACAGGTGGCTTCAGGCTAAATTATTTTTATGCCTAACATGGGGATTCGACCCAAATGGGACTTTGGCCGAACATGAGGCTCCTGCTCAATCAGGGATTTTGTCTAGCAGATGGCTTCTGCCAAATGAAGACTTTTGTCTTACATTGGTTGGAAGCCTCCCCCCAACCTGCATTTAAGGTTTCACCAACCAGCAAGTACCAGAATGGTGGAAAATATGGTCATTTGACTAACCACAAATCAACTGTAAATTTGTAAACACTACATTGTTAGTGTAAGTTAACAAAGAAAGAAGCTAATAGCTTGCAGTATGAAACATGCTAACATTAGCTTCTTTTATATAGCTGACTTTTTGTTAGCCAACTAGCTAGCTAGCTAAGATTTATTCACGTGGTAGCATCTCATCTCATCTCATTATCTCTAGCCGCTTTATCCTTCTACAGGGTCGCAGGCAAGCTGGAGCCTGTCCCAGCTGACTACGGGCGAAAGGCGGGGTACACCCTGGACAAGTCGCCAGGTCATCACAGGGCTGACACATAGACACAGACAACCACTGACACTCACATTCACACCTACGGTCAATTTAGAGTCACCAGTTAACCTAACCTGCATGTCTTTGGACTGTGGGGGAAACCGGAGGACCCGGAGGAAACCCATGCGGACACAGGGAGAACATGCAAACTCCACACAGAAAGGCCCTTGCCGGCCCCGTGGCTCGAACCCAGGACCTTCTTGCTGTGAGGCGACAGCGCTAACCACTACACCACCGTGCTGCCACGTGGTAGCATAATATAAGAAATTATTATACATACAGGACACTTTTTGATGGAATAAAAACATGTATTCTATTCCCTTCTAGCAGGTTTCATTCATTTGGTTTGATAGCATGCAATATTGTTCGCATATCGCTTATCCCATGTGTATGTCACTCTGCCCAATGGGGAATGAGCGTTGAATATGGTTTACAATATTGCATGGGGGCGGCACGGTGGTGTAGTGGTTAGCACTGTCGCTTCACAGCAAGAAGGTCCTGGGTTCGAGCCCCGGGGCCGGCGAGGGCCTTTCTGTGTGGAGTTTGCATGTTCTCCCTGTGTCCACGTGGGTTTCCTCCGGGTGCTCCGGTTTCCCCCACAGTCCAAAGACATGCAGGTTAGGTTAACTGGTGACTCTAAATTGACCGTAGGTGTGAATGTGAGTGTGAATGGTTGTCTGTGTCTATGTGTCAGCCCTGTGATGACCTGGCGACTTGTCCAGGGTGTACCCCGCCTTTCGCCCGTAGTCAGCTGGGATAGGCTCCAGCTTGCCTGTGACCCTGCGGAACAGGATAAAGTGGCTAGAGGTAATGAGATGAGATGAGATGACATGATGCAAATATGACAAACTCCATGGAAGCATATGTGGAGATTTGTATTCACAGTGAATCCCATTGGTTATACCATTCCACAACTTCAAAAGACTCACCTCATTTAATGTCAACTATACCAAGTTTGGATGCTATAATGCCATATGATGGGGTATAGGGCATTGCTTTTTTTTTTTTTTTTAACGGTTCTGGGCTGCCCCATCTCTGTGTGCCATGGTGGCATGCCAATGAAAGAGTCAAGTCAAGTCAAGTTTATTTTTATAGTGCTTTTAACAATAGACATTGTTGCAAAGCAGCTTTACAAAAAATTAAAGACTTTAAACATGAGCTAATTTTGTAATAGAAGGAATAAAAGTTTGGATGATATGGCAATTTAAATAATTTGTTCTAACCTTAGCAATCATTGGCTACTTGGATTTTGCAAAAATAAAACTTTTTTTTTTCCCTACAAAGGGCCAGGTCAGCCAAAGAGGGCAAATGGGCTGTTGCTGTCATAACTTTAGCCTAGCCATGTAGCCTTCCTTCTATCCATCATGGATCTGTGTCCAAATGGAGCTTATGGCCAACATAGATCTGTGTCCAAATGGAACTTATGCCCAAACAGGGATTTTGACCAGCTGGTGGCTTTGGCTGAACTGGGGCTATCACCCAACATGCTTTACAGAGCAGTTGGCTTTTGTCCAATATGGGTCTTTGTCCAAATCTAATTTATGTCCAACAAGGTGCTTTGCACAATATGTGACTTCTGACTATCATGGGTTTTTGTCCAAATGGGAATCAAGCAGACTGCAGAGCAGGTGACAACCAGTGACTTTCACCCAGTATGGAGCTTTGTGGAACAAGGGGCTTTTGTTTAACATGGGTCTGTGTCCAAATGAAACTTGTGCCCAAAATGGGGATTCTGTCCAATCAGGGATTATGACCAGGATGTGGTTTCTGCCCAACCAGGAACTATCACACAACACAGGGCTTTATGGCACGGGGGGGTTTGCTCTTTTTGAGTTGTCATCCAAATGGGACTTCTTCTCAACATGGAGCTTCTGCCCAATCAGGCATTCTGTCCAGCAGGTGACTTCCACCCAACCAAGGATGTTCACCCACAATGGGGCATTATGCAGCTGGTGGCTTCTGTCTGTCATGTGTCTTTGTTGAAATGAGGTTTGTATCCAACTCTGCCCAGTCAGAGATTTTGCCAAACAGCATTTTATCCAGCAGAAGGCTTCAACATGAAGCTTCTCTCCAACCAGGGGCTGGACAAAAGAATATGCAATGCTAAGCCAACCTGATGAGAAAATTTTTTGCACAACTTTAAGTTGTCTTGTTTCTTTTCTTCTTTTGTTCTATGCTGCTGTCAGGATGAGACAGCAGGAGACACACAGAGAGAAAGAGACTCCCAAAGCTACTGTGAGCAAAGCATTGACAGCATTGTCAGGATCAGGGCACAAAAGGTGAGAGGTGCAGGGGAAAATAATAAAATGCCCTCATACACCTGAAAAGCATTAATATGACATATTTCAGTCAGGGACCTCAAACAGTTCTGTCTCACACACACACACACACACACACATACACCTATACTTTCCTTTAAAGACTGGCAGAAGATCCACTAAGACTTATTTGGTCTTTTGTTGGATATCTTTTTAATTGATTATGTAAATTGCATTAGCATTGCATGCATTAGATTACAAGAACTGATAAAACTGAATAATTTGCATTGTGTGCTTTTATGGGAAATTCAGAAATGAATGGTGATCGTTGTCTAGGGATTCATCTATTTAGGTATCCTGGTCAGTTTATGAAAGTAATCTTGCATACTGAAGTGTGCAGTGGAGGCCTACAAATACGAGTTGTGAATGTGGTTATTCAGCAATTCAAGACTTCTCTTTGTATAGTGATGTGCTTTACAGATCAAGAAAAAAAAAGAGCGAAATAAATGCCCAAAGTGCCTTCAGCATTCAGGTGACTACCAGTAATTCACAGGAATTCACACTGTCTAAAACATAAATAAAAATAGAATGCAATGAGTAGCAAATCCTTTTTGACCTATATTAATTTGAATACAATACAAAGACAGGATCTTTAATGTTTGAACTGAAACTTTATTGTTTTTTGTAAATATACAAAAAAAATTACAAAGCCACACTGTTGTAACATGTGTAGAATGTGGTTTAGCATTGTCTTGCTGGAATAAGCAGGGACATCCCAGAAAATGACATCATGTGGATAGCAGCACATGCTGCTCCAAAACCTGTGTGTACCTTTCAACATTAATGGTGCTTTCACAGATGTACAGATTACCCATGCTATGGGCACTAACACACCCCCATACCATCATAAATGCTGGGTTTTGAAGCTTGTGCTGGTAAAAATATGGATGGTTCTTTTCCGCTTTCACCTACCATAGAGGACACAATACCCATGATTTAAAAAAAAAAAAACAATTTGAAATGTGAACTTGTCAGGTTACAACACACATTTCCACTTTGCGTCAGCCTATCTCTGATTTCCTCAGGCCCAGATAATTCGATGGGGTTTCTGGATGTTGTTGATATGTGGCTTTTGCTTTGCATTTGTAGATGCAGCAAGAAACTGCATTTACCAACAAAGGTTTTCCAAAGTGTTCCCAAGCCCATGTGCTAATGTCCTTTATACAATCATGTAAGTTTTTAATGTAGTGCTGCCTGAGGAATTGAAGGTCACGGGCGTTCAATGTTGGTTTTTGGCCTCACCCCTTACGTCCAGAGATTTCTCCAGTCTCTGAACCTTTTGATGATATTATGGATTGTTGATGGTGAAATACCTACGTAAATTGCTTGGATTTGCATGTTGAGAAACTTGCACATTCCTAAACTGTTGGACTATTTATAGTTTTTCACAAAGTGGTGAACCTCACCCCATTCTTGCTTGTGAACAAGTTTTTCAGGTTCATTACAGTACCAGTGAACCTGCTTATCTGTAGAATGTTCCAAACAGGTGTTTTTTGTGCAGTCCACAACTTTCCCAGTCTTTTATTCCCCCTATACCAACTTTTTTTTGGAACAGGTTGCAGGCATCAAATTCAGAATGAGTGTGTATATATACAGAAAATAATAACATTTATCAGGTTGATGATTAAATATCCATCCATCCATCCATCCATTATCTGTAACCACTTATCCTGTCCTACAGGGTCGCAGGCAAGCTGGAGCCTATCCCAGCTGACTATGGGCGAGAGGCGGGGTACACCCTGGACAAGTCGCCAGGTCATCGCAGAAGATTAAATATCTTGTCTGTGTCTCATATCATCTCTAGCCGCTTTATCCTGTTCTACAGGGTCGCAGGCAAGCTGGAGCCTATCCCAGCTGACTACGGGCGAGAGGCGGGGTACACCCTGGACAAGTCGCCAGGTCATCGCAGAAGATTAAATATCTTGTCTGTGTATTCAATTGAATGTAGGTCAAAAAGGATTTGCAAATCATTCCTTTCTGTTTTTATTGATGTTTGAGACAATCTTCCAGTTTCTTTGGAATTGGGGTTGTACATAACACATTCATTTCCATTAAATACTGTTTTCAATATTAAGCCTGTATAAGCCTAATGTTCCAGTCAGACTGAAACAGTGTGTCCATTAGGTGTTAGTATTAATGATGCAGCAGTTTCGATTTTTCATGCTTTAAGTCTGTGGATTCGGGCTCCTGGCTCTGTATTGATCCATACACTTATAATTTATTGAGAAAAGGTGACTTAATCATGAAACCCATTTTCTGTTATATAATTTATTTTTGCTTTGCCTGAGGCAGTTGTTTACAGTCACATTTATAGACATGATTGCTGGGAAAAAAAATGGCTGAAGCAAACCTCTGCTTTTTTTTTTCAAAAAATGTTGAAAACCAAACAAGCTTTTTATTAAAGTCTCAGGTACTAGAATCTTAGAAACACAAAGGCTTCATTAACACAAGCTGAAAGTAGTTAATACCTTCCACCAAATGAAACTTCTCTTTTACAGGATTTACAGATGAACACCCTTCCATCCATCCATTATCTACACTGCTTATCTGTCAGGGTCATGGGTGAGCTGGAGCCAATCCTATCTGACACTGAGTGAGTGGCAAGGTTCACCCTGGGCAGGTTGCCAATCTATCGCAGGACTAACACAGAGATGACCAGTCATTCACATTCACACCTATAGGCAATTTAGAGTAGCCAGCTGACCAATTCTACATATATTTTTACTGTTGGAGGAAACCAGAGCACCTGGATGAAATCCATGTAGGTACTGGGAGAACATGCAAACTCCACACACAAAGGCCCCAGTTGGCTGCAAGGTTTGAACCCAGAACCTTCTTGCTCTGAGGTTACAATACTAACCACTGCACCACTGTACCACCTCTAGATGAAGATATGCTAGTTAAATAAACAAGGGTTTCCAAAGGTCTGAAGGTTGAATTGAAGATGAATAATTTGAAATGATGCTCCATCCAGGCAGAATGCTGCATTACTTACCCTGCAACTCAACCTCCATTACTAATATGTCAGAGACATTTATGTGCACACACAGCTATCCTCACCATTCATTTCTTGTTTTATAGATCCATTTTCTACAGGCACATTGTCCCAATTTGTGTGGATCAGTCTTTGTTGAGGTTGTTTGAGGTCCTAGTTGCTACATTTGTTTCTGATCTGGAGATTATTTATCAGCAATGCCACATAGCTCTGCTATCATTGCTTTTCCTTGATTTATTGAACAAGTGTGAGGTAATCTATTTTCAATTCATATGATATACGACTGGTGTCAGTTGCAAATGTAGCTGGTTAATTATTTACACTCACAAATTGAATATACAAGTCAAGTTAACATTGGCTTATGATTCCCAAAAGCTTTGCCTGAAAAAACAAAACAAAACAAAACCCCTAGATATTATTGTAATTCATACCACAGTGGTGTAGAATTCTCAAATCTCATTGGTCAGATGGTGTGGATGAATTTTCTATAACAGCAGCTCTGACAGTAGGTCTGGCATTAAGGCTTTTGTGCAATGAAGAACAACATTGTTGATTGACATGATGAGGTTTTCTCAAAAGATGTTTATAACTCCCTCCCAAAGCACGAAAACACAGGGGTTTTCTTTGACGGGTTTAATCTTCAACAATCTTCAAAAACTAAACCGTGAAAACTAAAAATATACACAATACACAGTATTAAAACAACGTCAGTCAAAAGCTAACACACAACTTAAATGACAGACAAGAATGAATAAACAAAATGACAAACAAAGCATTACCTCATTGACTGCGTGCACAATGAGAGAAAGTTAGGCTTGATATCTTCAGTTCTTTTACAGTCATAAACTTGTGTAAAATGTCTTAATGTCCAACTTTGAGGAGAGCATCTCTCCTGCGGCTGAACACTTCGATGCTTGAGTCCATCTAACGCTTGGCTGGCCTACGTTGGTAGCTTACGTCACATGCACACGCACACATACAGCTGAGGTCACGTTTCAAAATAGAAGTTCCCGTTTTCAACTCAGGTAAATACACACATATACCTAAATAAAATAAATATTAATTCTCAAAAATACCCTTTGCACACAAAACACTGATGTACATGCTTGCAACCGTTACACTCCCACCAAATCTCATCAACCTTAATGTGGGATTTCCCTTAACTTACAAACTGTTGCAAGTCAACTATTAAACATGAAATGTTAAATCAAACATTAAGCATTTTGATTTGCTTCAATCAAAGTAATAACCTTGTGTATTGGTCTGTCAAGAAAAAATGTTTTAATTGTAGGTTTACCCTTTGTGTCAAATGATGTGTCACTAACTAACAATCTGACCTTTCTCACCCTATCATCTGATGATGGAAAGACTTCATGTACTCTGGCCAGCTTCCATTCGCTGCGTGGTGCTTGATCATCCTGCAGGAGCACAATGTCATTCACCATCAGGTTTCTTCTGTTCTTTTGCCACTTTTGTCTTGATTGTAAACTCAGTAGATATTCTTTTCTCCAACGAATCCAGAATTCATTAGCTAAATACTGAACTTTACGCCATCTTTTTTGTAGGTAGAGATCTTTCATGAACTGTCCAGGTGGAGGTAGAATAACAGTTGACTTCATGGTAAGAATGTGGTTCGGAGTCAAAGGTTCCGGAGCGGATGGATCATTCAAGTTCTCTACGGTAAGTGGTCTGCTATTGACGATTGCCATCACCTCATAAAAAGTTCGCAGCAAGGAGCTGTCTAATCTTTGCGCTGACTCGTCGAGAATAGCAGTGAGAACACTCCTTATGGTTCTGATTTGTCTTTCCCAGATGCCACCCATGTGGCTCGCCGCTGGGGGATTCATTACGAATTCACATCCGAGAGCCTTGACTCTTTCTCCACACATTTCTTTCACATGTTCTGCAAACTCCCTTCTTGCTCCAATGAAATTGGTGCCTTGATCACTTCTAAGTTGACAAACACTACCTCTTATGGCAATGAATGCTCTTAGTGCATTGAAGAATGCATCAGTTGTCATGTGGTCAAGCATTTCGACGTGAATAGCTCTTGAACATAGACAGGTAAGTAGTAGACCATATCTTTTAACTGCCTTTCTTCCTTCCTTTTCTAAGAAAGGTCCAAAGAAATCTATGCCGGTGTAGGTGAACGGTGGAGCTGTTTTCGTTTGATCTGAAGGTAAGTCACTCATTTTTTTGTTCTTCTGTATGTCTCCTATACGTCCGACACTTGACACACTTAAAGATGTGCGATGACACTGCACTGCTGCTTCCCAAGATCCACTATCCATTGGCTCGCAGTTCGTTCAAGGTCATTCCACGTCCCTGATGATGAACTCTTTCATGGAAGTGTTTAATAAGCAGGGCTGATATGTGATAGTTCCTTGGAAGTACAACTGGATGCCTTACGTGTGGGTGTAACGCAGCTCGACTTAAACGTCCGCCCACTCTCAGGACTCCATCTTCGTCCAGAATTGGACTTAATTTCTTCAGCTTACTGTGTTTGGTCTTTGTTATTTATTTTACTTTCAGGTTCTTTATCTCATTTGGGAATGCTTCCTCTTGGACCAGTTTGATTATGGTAAGTTCTGCTTCCTTTCTTTCTTCTAAACTTGTACTCTCATTGGTTCTCTCTTTCAGACCTTTATGTTCTTGGATCAGTCTCTTCAGTCTGGCAACTGCTTGTACTACCCTTGACCAATCAGAAAACTTTTCAAGGCGGTCCAATAATGACCTGCCTTCCTTTGCCTTTGTATTGAATACCAGAGCCTTTCGAAGCTCAGGGTCATCATCCTTAACTTCTCCCACCTTGCTTTCTCTGTGAGGTAGTTCTTGCTGCCAAAGAAACTGTGGACCTGAGAACCAATTGGAGTTTTTAAGTTGCTCTGCAGTCAACCCTCGAGACGCATGGTCTGCCGGATTTTCCTCAGATGCAACGTAAGCCCACTGTTCAGGGTTTGTGCTTGACTTGATTCTCTGTATTCAGTTTGCTACGAACACATAGAATCTCTTGGCATCATTGTTTATGTAGCCGAGAACTACGGTAGAATCTATCCAAAAGTACTCCTTTGGATCTTGGAGCTCCAGCTCATTTCGGAGCATGTCACTAACTCTGACTGCAACTACAGCTGCCGAGAGTTCGAATCTCGGTATCGTCGTGACTTTAGTGGGGGAGACTCTTGATTTTCCCATCACCAAGCTACAATGAACTTTGTTGGACTCACTCACAGCTTGCAGGTAAGTACATACACCATATCCTGTGGTGCTTGCGTCATAGAAGTGGTGGAGTTTATACTCTTTCGCAGGGCCGAATTGAGAAGGTAAGTAGCATCTCTTTATTTCCATGTCAGATAGGTCTTTAATCCATGACTCCCATTGAGGTCTCAGGCTTTCCGGAAGCTCCTCATCCCGTCCGATCTTCTCTCTGCACATGTGCTGGAGAATTTGCTTCCCTAGAAGAACAAAGGGGGCCATGAACCCTAACGGATCATACATGGAGGCTACCGTTGAGAGCACACCTCTCCTTGTAGATGGATTAGACTTGACTTGAACTCTGAATTTGAATGAGTCAGATGTAATGCACCATTCTACTCCAAGAGCTCTCTCCATATGTGGTAGACTGAGAGCCAGGTCTTGATCTTTGATTGCGGCACGGTCCTCCTCTGGGATGGACATCATCACGTTGTCGCTATTAGAGATGAACTTGTGAAGTCTGAGCTTACCATGCCACAAAGCTCTCTGGCTTCCTTGACGAGCTGAATGGCTTCCCGTTCCGTGGGAACACTTATGAGCCCATCATCTACGTAGAAATTCCTCTGAATTAAGCGGATGGTGTCTTCACCATACAGTCCTTGCCCTTGAGCTGCCAGGTGTTTTAAGCCAAAGTTGGCACAGCCAGGGGATGAGGCTGCTCCAAACAGGTGGACTCTCATATGGTAGGTTGATGGTGTAGCCTCCAGGTTACCACTCTCCCACCATAGGAATCATAGGTAATCCTGGTCTTCAGCTTTCACATAAAACTGGTGAAACATCCTTTCGATGTCGCACATGACTGCAACAAGATCTTTATGGAATCTGCAAAGGACACCCACCAGTGTGTTCGTAAGGTCAGGTCCAGTAAGCAAATGGTCATTGAGACACTCGCCTTGAAACTTAGCGGAGCAGTTGAATACGATGCGGATTTTTCCGGGTTTCTGGGGATGATATACTCTGTGATGCGGAATATACCAGGCCGGACCACTTTCAGTTTCTTCTTCAGGGATTTTCTCCGCGTCACCACGAGAGATAATGTCATGCATGAAATTCACATAGTCCTTGTAGTATGTTTCATTCCTTCTTAGCTTCCTTTCAAGACATTTCAAGTGGTGCACTGCACATATCCTTTTGTCAGGCAGCTTTGGTCTTTCATCCTTAAATGGTAATGGCATTTCAAGGTGACCATCGTCTCTTTGAGATATGTTTTCTCTCAATTTGGACAAGAACTTAAGATCATCTTGAGACACCAGGTTGTCTTCTCCTGTTCTTTCTGAGAAGTCTGACTCCAGGACCTTGATGATGTCTGAAGGGGTAATCTCTTTGACTTTGCATCTGTTGACATAGTGAACTTCAGCTTTCAAGTCAACAGAAGAATCAACACTTGGTGTGACTTGCATCACTACTATGCGATGACTGATTCCAACGGCATCTCCAAACTCTACACAAGGATTCCCATGGCCGACTATACTCCACCCCAGGTCAGTACATTGAGCATAAGGCTGATTTGCTTGACCGGACACAACTTCTCGTGAGAGTAAGGCTTGTGAGCAATTGTAGCCAATGAGCAGACGTACTTCACAGCTCTGCAGAGGCACTATGTGTTCTTGAAGGTGCTCTAAATGGGGCCAAGCCTCAGCTGTTTCTTTCGTGGGTACGTGAGTTCTGTTAGCAGGAATAAAGTCATGTGTGTAGGTTGGCAGTAAGGTAATTCTTTTGCCTGAGTAAAAGCCTCGAACTTGAAGGTTTCTCACTCTTTGAGACTGAACTATAGTGGTTCTTAAAGTCATAGTTGAGAGCTTCAACTTCACTTGTTCTTTCTCTGCATCCAGAGCATCTGCTACTTCGCTGAGCACAAACGTTGTGTCACTCTGAGAGTCCAACAGAGCATAGACAAGCACCTCATCTGCTGGTTGAGTGGCAGACGAAAGCCAGACAGGAACTATTGCAGCTGTTTGCATAGCAGCTTCATGCTGGATGACTCTGTTTGAAGTAGAGGCTGTGACGGTTTCTTTAGACTGCTCAGTTTGAGTCTTTTCCTTATTCTTTTCTTTATTTTGGTTGTTTGACTTGTCTTGACTTTGACTTTGTTTAACTTGTGACTTTTGCTCTCCTTTATCTCTTTCCTCATGCAGACAGGTAGGGTGACACTTCTTGCATGTGCCACAAACACTCCTACTGCTGCAGTTCTTGGAGAGATGGCCTGCTTCAAGACAACCGAAGCATAGCTTTTCAGCTTGCACAAACTTGACTCTCTCAGAGATTTCTTTCTCCATAAGCCTTTTGCATACATGCAAGGTATGGCCATTCTTTTCGCAGAACAGACATGCTTTTGTGGCTTGTTCATTAGAACTTGTTGTAAGTGTCTTTGCTTTAACATTGAGCTGCTTTTGCTGCTTTGGTTGCATTGCCTTGTCAGTTTCACTTTGCTTTAGTGACTACAAAGATGTAACTGGATTACAGGCAATCTTTGCTTCTCTTGTCAGGAATGTAACGAACTGACTGAAGCTTGGGAACTGGCCACTCTGCTCTTCCTTCTCCATCACCTGCCGGCTCCATCTAGCCGTTAGCCAGTCAGATAACTTTGCCAGAATCTTTCTGTTTTCATTACAATCATTCAGTATCTGCAGTGCTTTGACATGCACCATGGCTGCTTCACAGCTACGGAGAAAGTCAACAAACTTTCTGAGCTCAGTGCTCTCTTTGGCTCCAATTCTGGGCCATGCTTGGAGCTTGTCTCGGTATGCCTTGGCGACTATAAATGGGTTTCCATAAAGCTCTTCCAGAATCTCCCATGCAGCGATATAGGCAGACTCGGTGCCGAGTAGGAAATAGCCATCCAGTGCATTCTTGGCTTGCCCACCTACATATCTACGAAGATAGTATATCTTCTCCTTCTCCCTAATATTCTTCTGGTCAATCAATGTTTGAAAGGATAGTTTCCAGTCACTACTTCAATGGATCGCCAGTGAATATTGAAGGTTCAGGAACAGGAATTCTATTTGCACTTATTGCATCACTAAGCATCATAATGAGCTCTGACATGCTTGGATTTGTGGATGTTGCTTTAGCTTGTGGAGCTAGAGGTACAGAAGACTGAGGACCTTTTGCAGGATGTGGTGACTGATGGCTAGCTGCCACCTCATGGCTCAAGATGTCAGTAGGCTCTTGTTTGAAGTTTAGCCCTTGGTCGTACACCTGCATTCTTGCTTGTGCAGCGTTGAGCTCTTTCATGGTTTCTAAATGCTTTATTCTTATTCGCTTTTTTTAAAGCTTGACTTTCATTTGAGCTGCCTCTTCTTCTCTTTTAATTCTCCACTGAATTTCTTCTTCTTCCCTTTCTAGGCGTCGCTTCAGGTCTTCTGCCTCTTGAGCTGCCATCTTCCTGTTCGCCTCTGCCTCTAGGTGCTACAACTCCAATTGTTCTCTTTGTTGCTCTTCCAACACTTTCAGAACAGCTTGGCTTGCTGCAGCATCTGCAGCAGCTTCTTGGCGCTTGACGGAAGACGTGTTCGAATGCTCTGAGGCGCCCTTCAAGATAGAAGTGATAGAATCAAATTCACTTTTGGTGGAGTTCCAGAGAGACCCTGCCTCTGGCTAATCTGGTTCATCTTCATGTGGAAGCTTCCCATCCAGGTAAGCAGTGGCTTTGGCAACAATGAAGTTGGAAACTTGTACACACAGGTCGACTCTTTGCCGTGTGTCTTGGTCTGGTGTTGAGACTCTGCGCAGGTCTTCATAGACACGCTGAACATCTTCTGAGAGGCCTTTGACATCGTGAAGAATATCCTTGAGTAGATCCTCTGCTAGAGGCTCTGCGGACTGTGATAATGAATGCTTACAGGATTTAACAAGTGTTCGCCATTTCTTGCAAATGTAATCAAATCTTTGTTGTAGTGACTTCATTTTGGCTTCTTGCATTGCTTTTCCCTTCTCTGTTAGAGTACGAGTTCGGTCACTTCGTCTCAGCGGCTGCCCTTCTGCTAGCTGAGAACCAACTTCACTTGCATTGTCTTCAAGAGAACCATCTGAATGTTCACTTCCATCATCAACTTGCCCTACCTTAAGTGTAGACTCACTAGATTCCGACATAATTAAATAAGTTATTAAATGTAGTAAATGTAAACTTGAATATTAAATGTAAATAGAGTATTAATGTTTGTAACGGGCGGCACGGTGGTGTAGTGGTTAGCGCTGTCGCCTCACAGCAAGAAGGTCCTGGGTTCGAGCCCCGGGGCCGGCGAGGGCCTTTCTGTGCGGAGTTTGCATGTTCTCCCCGTGTCCGCGTGGGTTTCCTCCGGGTGCTCCGGTTTCCCCCACAGTCCAAAGACATGCAGGTTAGGTTAACTGGTGACTCTAAATTGACCGTAGGTGTGAATGGTTGTCTGTGTTTATGTGTCAGCCCTGTGATGACCTGGCGACTTGTCCAGGGTGTACCCCGCCTTTCGCCCATAGTCAGCTGGGATAGGCTCCAGCTTGCCTGCGACCCTGTAGAAGGATAAAGCGGCTAGAGATAATGAGATGAGATGTTTGTAACGTTAAAGTCTAAATGTGTGTAATGTTTTATATTAAAATGCTGAATATGAAATGCTTTAACTGTAAATACCTACTCAGATAATCTCGTCTCGTTATCTCTAGCCGCTTTATCCTTCTACAGGGTCGCAGGCAAGCTGGAGCCTATCCCAGCTGACTACGGGCGAAAGGCGGGGTACACCCTGGACAAGTTGCCAGGTCATCACAGGGCTGACACATAGACACAGACAACCATTCACACTCACACCTACGGTCAATTTAGAGTCACCAGTTAACCTAACCTGCATGTCTTTGGACTGTGGGGGAAACCGGAGCACCCGGAGGAAACCCACACAGACACGGGGAGAACATGCAAACTCCACACAGAAAGGCCCTCGCCGGCCCCGGGGCTCGAACCCAGGACCTTCTTGCTGTGAGGCGACAGCGCTAACCACTACACCACCGTGCCGCCCCTACTCAGATAATTGAATGTAAATAAAGTCTGCATTGAATGTTAACACCTATTTAGATGTGTCTCTTGCGTCTTTGAATTGAAATATTGTACACTGAAATAGTTCAATAAACTGGGGCGGCACGGTGGTGTAGTGGTTAGAGCTGTCGCCTCACGGCAAGAAGGTCCTGGGTTCGAGCCCCGTGGCCGGCGAGGACCTTTCTGTGTGGAGTTTGCATGTTGTCCGCGTGGGTTTCCTCTGGGTGCTCCGGTTTCCCCCACAGTCCAAAGACATGCAGGTTAGGTTAACTGGTGACTCTAAATTGACCGTAGATGTGAATGGTTGTCTGTGTCTATGTGTCAGCCCTGTGATGACCTGGCAACTTGTCCAGGGTGTACCCCGCCTTTTGCCCGTAGTCAGCTGGGATAGGCTCCGGCTTGCCTGTGACCCTGTAGAACAGGATAAAGCGGCTAGAGATAATGAGATGAGATGAGTTCAATAAACCAAATACTGTTCACTGTACTTATTACTAGTAATGTGCTGAAATACCTCAAAATGCACATATAAACTCAAAATGTAGCTTAAACTTAAATATCAGATGGCAAATAGCCTTCACCGTGAATTATCAAAAACACACTTTAAATCGGCACATAAGGACTTCAATATGAAACACCTTCACTCTTAGCTTTAAAGGAACAGTCCACCATACTTCCATAATGAAATATGCTCTTATCTGAATTGAGATGAGCTGCTCCATACCTCTCCAAGCTTTGCGCGACCTCCCAGTCAGTCAGACGCAGTCAGACGCGCTGCCACTCCTGTTAGCAATGTAGCTAGGCTCAGTATGGCCAATGGTATTTTTTGGGGCTGTAGTTAGATGCGACCAAACTCTTCCGCGTTTTTCCTGTTTACATAGGTTTATATGACCAGTGACATGAAACAAGTTCAGTTACACAAATTGAAACGTAGCGATTTTCTATGCTATGGAAAGTCCGCACTATAATGACAGGCGTACTAACACCTTCTGCGTGCTTCGGCAGCGCATTGATATCTGAGCTCCATATCAATGCGCTGCCGAAGCGCGCAGAAGGTGTTAGTACGCCTGTCATTATAGTGCGGACTTTCCATAGCATAGAAAATCGCTACGTTTCAATTTGTGTAACTGAACTTGTTTCATGTCACTGGTCATATAAACCTATGTAAACAGGAAAAAACGCGGAAGAGTTTGGTCGCATCTAACTACAGCCCCAAAAAATACCATTGGCCATACTGAGCCTAGCTACATTGCTAACAGGAGTGACAGCGCGTCTGACTGCATCTGACTGACTGGGAGGTCACGCAAAGCTCGGAGAGGTACGGAGCAGCTCGTCTCAATTCAGATAAGAGCATATTTCATTATGGAAGTACAGTGGACTGTTCCTTTAAGGCATACAAATTCAAACTTAACTTTTTTAACCTTTAACTTAAATCATAAGCTTCAATAAACTTAGAAGCAATACTCAAATGCAAGATATTAGACTTAGAAATCGAGTAGCATTACAACACACCACACTATGAAATCAGCTTCACTTAAATCTTTTCTTAACCCTTTAAAGCATACTTGCAAAGTCCCTTACTTGTCCACTCTTGTTAGTGTCCAAGTTCTTGATGGCTTTGCCTTGAAATCCTTGCTGATTCAGTTTGTGTGTTGCTTACCGACACTTGTTCAGTTCGTCAGATCATGTGTTGAACATGTGCATTCTACTCATCTGCGTGTCCGCGAGACGACCACTGCAATGTTCCATGGCCACGAGGAGAGTGCGTGTTCGATGAGCTTCTTGGAACGACCGCTGCGACGCGCCGTGGACACGAGCAGGCTGCATGATCTTCTTGCTTGGGATTGCTGCACCTCCGACATCGATGAACAGTCCTGAGTTTTCACTATAACTCCCTCCCAAAGCACGAAGATGCAGGGGTTTTCTTTGGCGGGTTTAATCTTCAACAATCTTCAAAAACTAAACCGTGAAAACTAAAAACATACACAATACACAGTATTAAAATAACATCAGCCAAAAGCTAACACACAACTTAAATGACAGACAAGAATGAATAAACAAAATGACAAACAAAGCATTACCTCGTTGGCTGCGTGCACAATGAGAGAAAGTTAGGCTTGATATCTTCAGTTCTTTTACAGTCATAAACTTGTGTAAAACGTCTTAATGTCCAACTTTGAGGAGAGCATCTCTCCTGCGGCCGAACACTTCGATGCTTGAGTCCATCTAATGCTTGGCTGGCCTACATTGGTAGCTTACGTCACACGCACACGCACACATACAGCCGAGGTCACGTTTCAAAATAGAAGTTCCCGTTTTCAACTCAGGTAAATACACACCCAAATAAAATAAATATTAATTCTCAAAAATACCCTTTGCACACAAAACACTGATGTACATACTTGCAACCGTTACGTTTGTTTAGCATTTTTAGAAGGAGTCTCCAGTTTCAGAGGTAAAGCTATTCCTTTGCATTTTTTGTTAAAACAAGCTGCTTTTTTTTGCATCTTATTAACTTCATGAGAAACTGTTTATTGCTGTTATAATGTAACATTAACGCTCCATGAATGTTCCACAACATTAAACGTAACTATAAACTAGTTAAATGTACAGTTTTTCCCAAAATGACATTTCAAAAATCATAAACAATTTGCTGTAGTATAAGAACAATAAAACACTTCAGAACTTACTGTAATAGGAAAATAATCCATGCCAGGGAGGTAACTTGATGTCAGGCTACATCACACTATGTTGTTGTTGATTTTTTTTCTTTTAACAGCATGTCCTGTCTTGTTTTATGCGTATTATTAGTTACCGTATAACTTATTTATAAGATATTTCATTGTGACAGTTTGGGTAGGTGGGTGGAGCACAGAAGGACGGCAGGACAGAACTGAGCTCACAAATACTGCTTTTATTCAACTTTTCAGCTTATGTGCACTCTCTCTCACACACCCGGACACACGCACACACATCAGTCATCTGGTTGAGGAGAGAGCTCCCTCTGCTCTCACTCTCTCTCCTTAAATAGGGTGTGGTCACTGGGAAGACACACAAACACATTAATTAACAACAGGTGTAGTGATTCTGCCACTTACCTTCCCTGACTCCGCCCTCCTGTCACAGACCGATGCTTGACCACACCCCTGCTGCCACATACCCCCACCGCCCAACTCAGGCCGGGCGGCAGTCCGGCCTGCAGCCGACTCCCCCCGCCCCTTGACGGGAGAGGAAGTCCGCCACGACCACCTACGCCCCCGGCCTGTGGATCACCTTGAAGTTAAAGGGTTGGAGTGCCAGATACCAAAGGGTGATCCGCACGTTGGCATCCTTGATGCGGTGCGGTGGAGCCACTGGAGGGGCGCGTGGTCCGAACAGAGGGTGAAAGGGCGTCCCAGCAGGTAGTACTGGAGGGCGAGGACCGCCCAATTGATCGCCAGGCACTCTTTCTCAATGGTGCTGTAGCGCCCCTCACGCACCGACAGCTTGTGACTAATGTATAAGACTGGGCGATCCTCCCCCTCCACCTGCTGGGACAAAACGGCCCCCAGCCCTCTGTCCGATGCATCCGTCTGCAACATAAAGGGGAGAGAAAAGTCAGGGGAGTATAAAAGTGGCCCCCCCACACAGTGCAGCCTTTACCTTAGAAAAAGCCCGCTGGCATTGCTCCATCCACTGGACCGGATCTGGTGCCCCCTTTTTAGTCAGATCAGTCAGCGGGCTGGTGACATCCGAATAATTAGGTATAGACTTACGATAATAGCCAGCCAGTCCCAGGAACTGTCTCACCCCCTTTTTGGTCTTGGGCCTCGGGCAGGCCGCAATTGCTGCTGTCTTGTTAATTTGGGGACGCACCTGCCCGTTGCCCAAGTGGAAGCCCAGATACCGTACTTCCACCCGCCCAATCGCACACTTCTTCGGGTTGGCTGTGAGACCCGCTCGCCTCAGTGACCTAAGGACGGCCCTCAGATGTTCGAGGTGCCTCAGCCAGTCATTGCTATAGATAATAATGTCATCGAAGTAGGCGGCCACATAGGTGGTGTGGGGGCGGAGGACCCTGTCCATCAGCCGCTGAAATGTAGCGGGCGCCCCAAACAGCCCAAAAGGAAGTGTGACGAATTGGTGTAAGCCGAACGGTGTGGAAAAGGCCGTTTTTTCCCGGGATAATGGAGTCAAGGGGATCTGCCAATAACCCTTTGTTAAATCCAGTGTCAAGTAAAAACGAGCCGTGCCTAGCCGATCGAGCAACTCATCAATACGAGGCATTGGGTACGCATCAAATTTAGACACCGCGTTGACTTTTCTATAGTCCACACAGAACCGGACCGACCCGTCGGCCTTGGGTACCAAGACCACCGGGCTGCTCCAGTCACTGTGGGACTCCTCGACGATGCCCATTTCAAGCATGGCCTCGAGTTCTTCCCAAACCACTTTTTTCTTGTGCTTGGGTAATCTGTAAGGGCGGCTACGCACTACCACCCCCGGGGGAGTCTCAGTGTGGTGCTCTATGAGGTTGGTGCGGCCGGGCAGGGGTGAGAACATGTCCGAAAACTCGGTCTGCAACTGGGCAACCTACGTGAGTTGGGTCGGGGAGAGGTGGTCTCCACACGGGACCGGAGAGGTATGCGATGGCAATGTTCCCTTTTGAACCTCCGGCCCCAGCTCCGCCTTCTCCGGAACCACCGACACCAATGCCATGGGGACCTCCTCGTTCCAGAGTTTGAGCAGGTTGAGGTGGTAAATCTGTAGCGCCCCACCCCTATCCGTTCACCTCACCTCATAGTCAATGTCCCCGACTCGCCATGTGACCTCAAAGGGTCCTTGCCACTTGGTGACTAATTTGGAGCTCGATGTGGGCAACAGTACGAGAACTTTATCTCCTGGTGCGAACTCCGTAAGGCGCGTACCCTTGTCGTACAGGCAGATCTGTCGTTCTTGGGCCTGCTGCAAATTCTCCTGAGTTAGGTGCATGAGTGTGTGGAGTTTTGCGTGCAGGTCAGTAACGTATTGGATTTCGTTTTTACTTGGTGAAGGTCCCTCCTCCCAATTTTCCCGCAGCACATCTAAAATGCCGCATGGCTTACGCCCGTATAACAGCTCAAATGGGGAGAAGCCCGTGGAGGCTTGGGGGACCTCTCACACTGCAAAGAGCAAGGGTTCGAGCCATTTATCCCAATTACGTGTGTCCTCACGAATTTTTTAATTATGTTCTTGAGGGTACGATTGAACCGTTCAACTAAACCGTCCGTTTGTGGGTGATACACACTGGTGTGGATCGGCTTAATACCCAACAACCCATACAGTTCATTCAGTGTACGTGACATAAACGAGGTGCCTTGGTCAGTCAGAATCTCTTTCAGGATTCCAACTCGGGAGATAACGCAGAAGAGTGCCTCCACAATACTGCGTGCTGAGATATTGTGAAGAGGCACTGCTTCCGGGTATCGCGTTGCATAGTCCACCAGAACTAATATAAAGCGGTACCCTGATGTTGACCGATCTAATGGCCCGACGAGATCCATCCCAATTCTTTCGAACGGTGTCTCGATTAACGGTAGAAGGCGCAAAGGCGCTTTTGGAATGGCCGCTGGATTTACTAACTGGCATTCGCGGCACGCCGTACACCACCTACGGACATCGCCGCGAATCCCTGGCCAGTAGAACTGAGCCATTATTCGGGCTAGTGTTTTATCCTGCCCTAAGTGTCCAGCCATGGGATTAAAGTGAGCTGCCTGGAATACCAATGCCCGGCAGCTCTTTGGAATTAAAAGCTGCGTGACTCGCTCTTTAGTCTGAGTGTCCTGCGTCACTCGGTATAATCTATCCTTCATAATCGCGAAGTAGGGGAAGGACGGGGTGGCGTTCAGCTGGAGCGTTTGACCATCAATTACTCTCACTTGGTCAAACGCATGCTGCAGAGTCTCGTCTCGCGATTGCTCTAATGGAAAATCCGCGAGGGATTCTCCAACAGAGAGAGGAGGAGCCGACGGCTCCTCACTCTGACGCGGAGATGACGTAGACGGCTCTGTGACAGCTGCTCCCGCCAACACGACACCGGGACCTCCCCCCGTTAAATGGCAGGACCCACTCTTCACTAAATGTGTCATTAAATCCCGAAATCCTGGCCAATCAGTCCCCAAAATTATCGAGTGGGTGAGGCGAGGATTAACCGCCGCCTTTACTCTAAATTTTTCCCCTCTGAAAAAAATGTGGACTGACACCAAAGGGTAGCTGTGAATATCCCCGTGCACACACAACACCTTCACCCCCTGTGCACCCCCCAATGCCTTGCCTTGCACCAGGCTTTGGTGGATTGAGGTCTGATTACAGCCAGAATCCACCAATGCCTGATATGTATCCCCTTGGATACCCGATCGAGGGCGGCTCCTGGCGCATCGGGGATCCGAACCACCGCGCCCACCTCCATTACCGAGCACTGCTGTTGGAGGTGGGCCGGCTCCCCGCAGCACCAGCAAACCAGCCCGGGCTTCCTCTCTGCACTAGTGCTCTGGGGCTCACTCACCTGAGGGGGGGGAGAGACAGACACAGAGGGGAGACACGGGAGGGCACCGTGGGTGTGGTGGGCTGGCTGAGATGGCGTCGGCCCCCGCCTCCGCGGTGGGGGAATGGGGCGAGGAAGAGACAAATGAGGAGGGGAGAGAGAGAGAGGAGAGATCGTCTGCTGTCCTGCCATCGGGACAGCCGCCAAATGGTCCTCCGCCAGCTCGATTGCCTGATCCAGCGACGCCAGGCGGTGGCACTGGACCCACTCTGCGGTTCCCGCTGGTAAGCGCGCAACGAACTGCTCCAGTACCACCTGGTCTATGAGTCCCTTGGCATCGCGGTTGTCGGCCCCCAACCACTGCCAGCAGGCGTCCTGGAGTTGCTGGCCAAACGCGAACGGCCGGCTGACTTCCTCCAAGCACAAAGCGCAGAAGCGCTGACGACGTTGCTCAGGGGTGCATCCCACATGCTGGAGGACGGCCCGGCGAAGGTCCGTGTAGGCCAGCCGGCGGTCGGCGGGGAGCTGTAGCGCGGCCAGCTGCGCCTCTCCCGTTAGCAGGGGAGGAGGCGCGCTGTTCCACCGGCCACCCCGAGGTCTCTGCTACCTGCTCAAAGAGCGTGATGAATGCCTCGGGGTCGTCCTGTGGGCCCATCTTCGTGAGGGTGAGGGGGAAGGGCCCGCAGTGGTGGAGATGGTGGACCCCGCTGACGCGAGGAAGTGCCGGAACGCCCGACGATCTTCATGTTGCACCAGCACCAGGGCCTCGAACCGTTGTTCTTGCTCCTTTCAGAGGGCGAGCAGTGCCTGGTGCTGGCTCTGTTGGGCCGTGGTGAGGGCGTGGATCAGGTCGGCGAAGGTGGAGGACTCCATGGGGCTGTTCTCTTCCGTGCTCATTGCCGGGTTTCAGCACCACTGTGACAGTTTGGGTAGGTGGGTGGAGCACAGAAGGACGGCAGGACAGAACTGAGTTCACAAAAACTGCTTTTATTCAGCTTTTCAGCTTATGTGCACTCTCTCACACACACACACACACACACCCAGTCACACGCACACACATCAGTCATCTGGTTGAGGAGAGAGCTCCCTCTGCTCTCGCTCTCTCTCCTTAAATAGGGCGCGGTCACTGGGAAGACACACAAACACATTAATTAACAACAGGTATAGTGATTCTGCCACTTACCTTCCCTGACTCCGCCCTCCTGTCACAGACCGATGCTTGACCACGCCCCCGCTGCCACATTCATGCCCAAAGGTTTAATAAACAACTGGAATATAAACTGAATGATGACTTGTTCAGCCCTAGTCCACTATCCAGGATGTAACAGAAATTTACTATCTGTTTTATTTCCTTAATGGAACGTTGATTTGGTCGATATTATACCATGTTGGTATGTCTTGTTATGTTGGTATGTTTTCTTTTTTTGTTGATTTTGTTTTCTTTTGTATATATAGTTTATTATGGTGGAAAGTGACGTTTGATTAGTGGTGGTATAGAGGGTTAGGATTTGATAAGTTATTTACTTCTTCCTAATCCTTTCCGAACATTATTATGTTACGGCTTGTGGCTACGCTATTCTGTTTGTTTATGACGATGTTTTGATGATTGCATTTTAATTTTTATTTTTTATATCTTCTTTACTGTTCGGAATAAATCAATATGTTGTGCATGAACGCGTTCAAAAGAACGCGTCCATTGAACACGCTCGTTTTTCCATTAACTTTGAACTGAACGCAACAACTTTGTAATGAAGGAACTTGAACGTGAATTCGTTCAAATTATGCGACATGAACGACAAACATGAAGATGAACGAAACATGAAACCTGATGAATCGAGTGGCACGTCTACTTGCAAGACATTTTACGTTCTACTACTTCACTGTCAGTCTGATGTTGTTGTCACTCACTGCCCTGAGGTGCCGCGTGTGTGCAATGCATCATGGATAATGTAGTGTGAAGCCGGAGATAGTGGATGGCTCTATGATTTGGCTCCATACTACGTTACCCATGATGCAGCAGAGCAGAGTAGGCGTAACCCAGCATTCCCTAGCTACAGGCAGCAGACAGCGCGCACACCACAGCCGGCGCACACTCACAGCAACATGGCCAGTGAAAGTTCAAGTAGCGGCACGGAGAACACAGATGAGACGGATTCTCCTCATGGTTATTTACAGCAATTTTACACAATTTCACACAAAGACTCAGACGGTAAAAACCTTACCTTTCTGTGTAAGCTCTGTCCACCTTTCCTGAAAAAAAAAAACAAGTAAGAACATCGACAACGTCGTTCTCAAATTTGCAACGACACATTGAGTTGAAGCATCTGTCCAGTTTCAAAGCATATATGCAAGTCCTCGAGGATCAGAAGGGAAAGGGCAAGAAGATCCCCTGCCAAAATCCCAAAATACAAGTCACACTGCCTGCAGCCTTCAAGAGTACCACTGTCTCCCAGCAGCAGGTAGATAAACTGATTATTGACTACATTGTGGAAGATTTACAACCACTAAGCAAAGTTGAGAAATCCTCGTTCATCAGACTAGTTTATTAGAAGTTACTGTTAGTTGAAACTGAAAGCATTTGTTTGAAGTCACGTGTAACGTTTTGGTGCAGTGGTTGAGTCAGTGAAGAAATCAAAATATTTTGTCCTTTTTCCATATATAGTATGTACAATAACTTCCATTTTGTGTGATAGAATATAATATCTATAATATGTGAGTAGTTTTGAGCTAGAATGTAGCATATGATTTTAGTCTTTATTTTCATATTCTGCCTAAAAGTAAAATTAACTGAACTTTGAACTAGTTCAGAATTAAAACTGTGAACTATGAACATGACCAGTTCACTTTTAACATGTTTGAACTGAACTTGAACTAGTTCAAAAAATGTGTGAACTTGCACAACACTGTAAATCAATCAATCAATGAATACCCCGGCTTAGTGGACTGTTAACCCTTGCAAGTGAGCTGAACACATATTCTCTCATGCATAGAGAGACACACAAGAGCATAGCTTTTATTGTTTTATTGAGAACTTTTATTGTTCTGCTGGGTTTCATAAATAATGCACACATGAAAGTAAGCATGCTGTTTTTTTTTTTTTTTAATATACAGTTACCTCTTCAGGCTGCATTGCAGTGCTATTTAAGTGTACAGTGCCACTGAAATTCATTTGTAATAAAAATGCATCATCATACCATTATTAGCTGTAAGCCGATATTTAATGCCACTTGTGCTCAACCAGGCCTTGTTTTTGCTGTGTGTTTATCAAGGGGTAATTCGCTTTTATCGTTGTGTATACGTATTCTTCAAGCTATTAGGCCACCCGTACGATTTCCTGGACCAGCAGAAATGACTAAAGTGCCCTTGAGCAAGGCACCTAACCCTTGACTGCTCCCCAAGCATCACAGCACAGCTGCCCACTGCTCTGGGTATGTGTGCCCACATCCCAGATGGGATAAATGCAGAGAAAGAATTTCACTGTACTTGAATGTATATGTGATGAATAAAGGCTTAAAATTCCCCCCAAAATTAAGACAATACTCCAGCCAAGATTCCTTCCCCCCCTTCAATCCACTTACTCTAACCTTAATAATAAATGGATTAAAGATGTGTTGTTATTTAATAAACAAAAATGTATGTTGATGGATATCCAAATGGTGAAGTTATTTTTACTGAACGTTTTTGGAAGGAGTCTCCAGTGTCAGAGCTAAAGCTGTAAAAAAAAAAAAAGGAGGTTTTCCACCACAAGAAAGTCTTCAAAGCACAGGGCTTTGTGGTTTCTTGGTAACAGGGCAAGCTCAATTTTTTCCCTTAACTTTAAGAGAAACAAAGAAGAAAGGCTGGTGATTGAACAATTATGAATGTGTGTGTGTGTGTTGCCCTGCAACCCATCCAAGGTGTACTTCTCCCTCTACCTGGGCCAGGCTCTCAGAATCACTGCAGAGATGAAGTAATACAGTATCTGATGGGGAAAAAAAATGTAGCTTGATACGTCTGCTTTTCTCAAATTAAGCAGAATTTTGCCTGCTTATTAGTACATGATATATTTCAGATTTTCTTCTGGGTTCAAGTTTAATTAGTTCTGTTACAAATGCAACATTTATATTTATGGACTTTTGTGGGAAATTAAGTTCTGGATCAGTTCCTCCAACACTAATAGCTTCTGTGATTAAACGATAAGAAGTGTGTGCTAATGGAGAGGGAGAGGAGAGGAGAAAGACTGGCATTTTTTTTAGTGCTTTGTATGTAAGAAAGTTAGCTTCTGCATTGTATAGATGACTTGCAACCATGTAATCAGAATGTGCTACGTCATGAGCGTCCGCCACGATGGTGGATATACAAAGCAACTAGGATAGCAGTCGCTGAAAGCATGTCTGTAAACAATGCTGAATTTCCTCAGTATTATCACGATTTGAATGGTTGAGCGAAGATTTGATACAAAGAGAAGATAGATATGTGTGGTTTTGACCCATATTGTTTAAAAAAGTCAGACTTTTCCGAAGATAAAATGCTTCTGCCAACCATTGAGTACCCAGATATTGCATTCTATCTGGTTCAGCTGCTGAAGAATCAAGTCTGACCTTGGATGAAACATACCTCATTTTCTGATTGGTGCCCAGTCTGAATTGTTTCTATCATATAATTTTGCTGGTACACCTAGAAGTGAAATGGTAATACACGTTAAAATTATAACAACGACTGAGTGAACCATGACAAGAGAATGTTCATTTTATAGCAAAATTGTAGCAACATGAAATAAAATTCTTCCATGATATTATTGAGAAAGCTTTTGAATCTCACCTGAGATAAAATGATTACTGCAAACACGAGCTATTTTGGTTTTAGCCTCTGTTAGGTCAGCCCTGCTGATGTTGTTCAGCCATGCTTGTCTCCTCTCCATACTAAGCCTCAGAGTTTCTTCTCCCTCTTTCTGAATCACAGACAGAATTCTAAAAAATCGGAACGTGCCACAGTCATAAAGACTGTTGTGACCACAACCATGTACAGCACAAAGATCTGGCAGAGCTAAAAGAATGCTTAAAGCAGTGGAAAAACAAAGAGTTGCACACACATGACTATGTTTTGTATGGAATGTCGCTTGACCCCGCATTTGTATATCTACCAATATGGCCGACATCCGGGTTTCTATTTTGCTTTGATGACACTTGCAAGTCAAGGATTGTGCCCTATAACCTGAGCAGATCTACCTTGCTGTGATGGCTTTCTTCGGTGAAGTGCTTCAGTTAATGTTCACATTCAACATCAGAATGGAGAAACATTAACTGTGGCATTGTTGGTGCTAGAGTTGTTCAGAAAATGCTCATTACTTGGGATTTTAATGCACAACAGTTTATAGAGTTTACAAAGAATGGTGTAGGAAAAACCCCAGCAGCATTCTTGGGTGGTGTTTACATTAGACCATATCCGTCTCGTTTTCGTCGCGGATGCACTGTCCATGCACATTAAAACACCGGAAAACGACTCCACAGGCGGAACAACTTGAATCCGCCAGGGCCCACGTATTCAACCCAGTTTGTATCTGATCCGGTGCTGTGTAAACATTGAGGAACGAGGAAACGCAGTGCTGAGCTCTAGCTGACGTCGTCATTGGACAACGTTACTGTGACATCCACCTTCCTGATTCGCTGGCGTTGGGATCACACACACAGCGGCTCAGTCCCGAATCACTGCTCGTGCGCTTCACTCGCGCGCTCTGTGAGCTGCGCAGGGCCGGAGTGCGCACCCTCCAGAGGGCACTCGCTGTTCAGGGAGGAGTGATTTGGAGCGCAGGAGGAAGCGCTGAGCCGCACTGAGGTTTATTTACACATTTCAACTTATTTACCTCCTTCAGGCGCTTAAACTCAGTGAGAACATGAACATCACAGCCAGGTGTGTTTATCTGCTGGAGAAGGTGTTCGCTTGCCATCCTTCCACTTGCAAGTGGTGAGTGACTTGCGCATGCCCGATATGCACTGGGATCATGTGACGTGCCGTCTAATTAGTCATGTGATTAGCGTATCCGTGTATTGGCGTTGCTGTGTGCACGCGAATCGTTTTAAAAACGTTAATCTGATGATCCGCTGATACGGTCTAATGTAAACACCACCTTGGTCTCACGCCAATCTTCACCTGTCCGGTTTCAGTGAATCTGTTCTGTTCTGAGCTTGATATAGTTCTGAGATGCCTTTCTGCTCACCACTGTTGTAAAGAGTGGTTATTTGAGTTAACATAGCCTTCCCATCAACTCTGTTTTCCTCTGCTTTCTCAACAAAGGCATTTCTACCCACAGAATTGCTGCTTACTGGATTTTTTTTTGTTTTCCACACCATTCTGTGAGTACATATGAACTCTAGATAGAAAAAAGTGGCCAATTTAGTCACCATTCTTCATGTATTATATTTAATCAGAACAAAACTGAGGCACTCTGGACAGGATAGATTAAAAACAAATGTCTTTGGCTTTTAATGACTTTGGTATTTAAATGAGCAAACTCTTACTCTTTTATAAACATCTGATACAATTTCTTCTTCCACTGAAAGAATCTGATCTTTCCAACATGAGAGACACTGTGTTTCTGAAGAAGAAGTGTGTGTATGAAAGATAGACGCGACATCTAGCTCAGCAGCATTAATTATTATTAGACTCTGTATGTATATGTGATGCTCTGATCTTTAGGCTAGCTTCAAGTCCCTGCAGATTTATCTGTTAGCTTTCAGCAGTAGTTAGTTAGGACATAAAAATGGGCCACTGAAAGGCTTTTATTGATCTCATTGCTATAACTTATACCAGAGTTTCAGCCAAGTGGAAAGACTCCACATATTGTGTCTCCATCATTTGTCATTGTTGGTGGATCTGCAGCCCTGAATGGAACTGGCCTTGACTGCAAACTGGTGGTAGTAAAAGCATAAAACACACTGTGTAAAGTATATCAAGAACCAATACAATTAATCTGAAAATGTTTGATAACTGAGAAATGCTTTTTTTAAAAACAATGGCTTCAAGCATAGCTCAACAAACAAACAAATCAAGAGATGTCAGCTATCTTTAAATAATAATAATAATAATAATAATAATAAACCAGCTCTTTCACTGCCGGTCATTAAAGACTAACAACTGAACTGGGGGTCAGTACTTTTCCTTCTCCTGTGGGAAAACTTCTCAAGAATAATAGACATGTCCATATTTTAATGAGAAATGTACTAGTATGTAACAGTCTTCTTTGTCACATAATTGAGGTTCACATAATTATTGTTTAATTGATAGAATGAGAAATAGCAGTGAATGCTAAAGGAGAAAGGAATCCAATTTGTCAGAGTTTCAGGGATTTTGCTGAGTATAATGAAGCAAATGATCAGGATCCAGATGCGCAAAGCTGATCGAGTACCTAGAAGATTTGCTATTGATTGTAGACAAGTATTGAGCCAGGGTTGTGAATGCTTACAGTATATAACCAAAAACAATTAACAATTATTCTATGAAATTGAATCATACATAAGTTGATAGCTGATGAGGCGCATAGCGCCGAGTCGGCTATAAGCTATGTACGACAAGATTGAGTGGAATAACTGTTTTATTCTATCCACATTCACTGGATTTTGAGAAACAGAGCCTTTTTATTTTTATTTTTTGCAAATTCGATAAATAAAAGCTTTATACAAAATGTCTGACAAAATAATTTCCGCTTAAGAAACCGGTGAAATGACAGTAGCAATTTGTGAAAAATGCTATAATAATAATTCTTGAAAAATAAAAAAAGATACATTCTTACCATCAAACACTTTCATTCCATATTTTGTTCCTTTTTTTGTATTTTTTGGGGTTTTGTTTTCAAATAGAGTTTTAATTACATCCTCAGTTGGTTCAGCAACATGCACTGCCATTTTGTTTTTCTCTATTCACAGTATATGAGCTGATAGCCTAACAGTGGAGTAACCAAATCAGAGCACGTGATTGCTCATATCCAGTGAATGTGGATAGAACAATAAAAAAATTATACCTTGAAATGTACCTTCAAATTCGATCCATTTTTATTCCAGATCAACACCACCAAACTGTTTTCCTCCATGAAGGGGTGGAGTGGGGTGAATACTTATACATGGTGCTGTAGCAATAAGATACATCAGAGTGGAAAGATTTAGCAAAATGGAAGGATAAGAGCATGAGAAACTGCTGACATTTACAGACTCTAGGCTATGTAACAGCGAGGGTTTTTCAGATGTCCTCTGGGTGCTGATGTCTGAGCACTGATATGAGAATAATAAAAGCCGTAACTCTTGGTTAACACTACTGTCTTTGCATGATGCATTTCCACTTAGTACGTCTGGGTAAGAGAGTGATTTGCTTAGGGATGGGAGTAAAGTAAATGCAATCATGCCGGACTGTGACAGATGCTTATTAGGAACTAATGTAAGCTTCTCGGATTCCATCAGCTCCTCCTTTTCTCTGTCTCTGTTTCCATTGGCTCTATGATAAGACTATATTTTCTACATTACAACACTAGCGGTAGCAGGAGATGTCGATGCGAGTAAATACTTTGTCTTTCCTCTTGGGATTTGCACTGCATATGAGCTCAGAGCTGCATATACATCACGGTTTATGCATGTCAGTGTGTGTCAGTAACACAATGCTGATTTGTTGTAATCTCTTCCCAGTGCTGTTATGCAACATGAAGTCTGTCTGTGCTTTTGTATAAAAGTAGAATTATAGTCTTCATCCAAAAGGAGCATGGTGGTGCACGGTGGGCTTATAGCTTTAAAGTCCCTGGTTCAATCCTGAGCTTGTATTACATCTTCAACCTTCCTGTGTTCACTGTGGCCTCTGATTCCTGTTCCAGGACTGGAACTTGATGTGATCTTCTGTTGTTGTAGCCCATCCCCCTCAAAGTTTGAGATGTTGTGCATTCTGGGATGCTTTTCTGTTCACCATGGTTGTAAAGAATGGTTGTTTTTTGAGTTACCATTGCCTTCCTGTCAGGTCAAATCAGCCTGGCCATTCTTGTATGAACAAAGCGTTTTTTTTTTTTTTTTGCACCATTCTAGAGAGTGAAAATGATGAGTGTTGTGAGTGAATTTCCCAAAAGATCAGCAGTTTCTGAAATATTCAAATCAGCCCATCTGGCACCAACAATCATTCCAAGAACATGGTCACTGAGATGGTTGAGATTTATTCCTTAATTTTGATATTTGATGTAAATATTAACTGAAACTCTTGACCTGTATCTGCATGTTTTGATGCATTGCACTGCTGCCACATGATTGGCTAATTTGTGCTTTATCCACGTCTGTATAGATAGTAAAAACTCCAGTTCCAGGTTTTGATTTACTAGGAGCTGATTTGGCGAAACATACTTATCATAATCTAATACTTTTATGGATGTCCACATTAGGACACTCCCAAAGCCCTCTGAGAGATTGTTAACTGATTATCTTAGCCCATGTTTACATTAGACCATATCAGCGGATCATCAGATTAACGTTTTTAAAACGATTAGTGTGCACACAGCAACACCAATACACGATTTGTGTGCACACAACAATACCAATACACGGATACGCTCGGCTCCGCAGGCATCCTGCGCTCCAAATCACTCCGCCCTGAACAGCGAGTGCCCTCTGGAGGGTGCACACTCCGGCCCTGCGCAGCTCACAGAGCGCGCGAGTGAAGCACACTAGCAGTGTTTTCGGGACTGAGCCGCTGTGTGTGTGATCCCAGCGCATATCACTTACCACTTGCAAGTGGAAGGATGGCAAGCCTAAAGACAATCATAACTACACAATGGGCAGTATTTGCATCAGTATTTGCAGTATTTTCATACTTTTATACTCTTTAATGAAAGGTGATACAAGGCGGAAGTCCGCGCCATTTTTCAGCAGTCGCGTCACATGACCAACGCCAGCGAATCAGGAAGGTGGATGTCACAGTGACATTGTCCAATGAGACGCCAGCTAGAGCTCAGCACAGCGTATCCGCGTATTCTGAATGTTTACACAGCACCGGAGCTGAAACGATCTGGATTGAATACGTGGACGCTGGCGGATTCCCGTTTCCCGGCGTTTCCAGGCAGTTTAATGTAAACGGACAGTGCATCCGCGAAGAAAACAAGACAGATACGGTCTAATGTAAACGTAGCCTTAGTACTGGGCTTGCCTTGTACCACAGTTCCTGTTTAATTCAAGTGCAAATACTTTGTGGTTTTGACATCACCCTCACTGTTTTGGATTATGATTAAATTTACTTTTGAGACTTGTACCTGTGTCCGGAAACTTTTATTTTTCTGCAGTTACATTCAGCCATGTCTAATGGTACAGTGTCTTGCAAAAGTATTCATCCCCCTTGGTGTTTGTCCTGTTTTGGTGCATTACAAGCTGGAATTAAAATGGATTTTTTGGAGGTTAGTACCATTTGATTTACACAACATGCCTACAACTTTAAAGGAGAAAATTGTAAAGAGTGGTTGTTTTTTGAGTTACCATTGTTTGCTTTATTGTGACACAAACAATAATTAAGATGAAAAAACAGAAATCTGGAGTGTGCATAGGTCTTCACTCCCCCAAAGTCAATACTTTGTAGAGCCACCTTTTGCTGCAATTACAGCTGCAAGTCTCTTGGGGTATGTCTCTATGTTCTTAGCACATCTAGCCACTGGGATTTTTTGCCCATTCCTCAAGGCGAAACTGCTCCAACTCCTTCAAGTTAGATGGGTTGCATTGGTATAGAGCAATCTTCAAGTTATGCCACAGATTCTCAATTGGATTGAGGTCTGGGCTTTGATGAGGCCATTCCAAGACATTTAAATGTTTCCCTTTAAACCACTCCAGTGTAGCTTTCGCAGTATGTTTTGGGTCATTGTTCTGCTGGAATGTGAACCTTCATCCCAGTCTCAAACCTCTGACTGACTCAAACAGGTTTTCCTCCAGAATTGTCCTGTATTTCATGCCATCCATCTTTCCTTCAGTCCTGACCAGCTTTCCTGTCCCTGCAGATGAAAAATATCCCCACAGCATGATGCTGCCACCACCATGCTTCACTGTAGGGATGGTGTTCTCAGGGTGTTGGGTTTGCTCTACACATGGCATTTCCCATGATGGCCAAGAAGATCAAATTTTAGTCTCATTTGACCAGAGAATCTTCTTCCATGTGTTTGGGGAGTCTGCCACATGCTGTTGGGCAAACTCCAAATGTGTTTTCTTAAGCAATGACTTTTTTCTGGCCACTCTTCCATAAAGCCCTACTCTGTGGAGTGTATGGCTTAAAGTGGTCTGATGTACAGATACTCCTATAACCCCACCTTGATCTATACTTCTCCACAACTTTGTCTCTGACATGTTTGGAGTGCTCCTTGGTTTTCATTTTGCTTGCTTAGTAGTGTAGCAGAGTCAGGGTCCTTCCAGAACAGGTTGATTTATCCAGACATCATGTGACAGATCATGTGACATTTTGATTGCACACAGGTGGATTTTAATCAACTAATTATGTGGCTTATGAAGTTAATTGCTTGGACCAGCTCTTATTTGGATAGCGCTGACACAGAGCGGCAGCTTCTCCAGTAGCTCTGTCCCTTGCCTTTGACTTTAGTGGGGTTTTTTTTCATCTTTTAGTCTTTCTGGTGTGTATTTATATTCTATGGATATTTCTGGTGTCAACATGTGGCGCAGCGGAGATTTTCATGGTTATACTCGGGAACAACTGGTCGCCCTACGACCGAGGGGACGAGAGGGCATTGTCCATTCTATACCTGTGGAACTGAGGTACCGGGACCATAAGGACCATAAACCTATTGTATGCCAATGTAAGGGATGCATACAGGGCAATCCCACTACCACCGCTGGGGAGATCTGACCATAATCTAGTTCTCCTACAGCCTCAGTACAAACCAGTGGTTCTGAGGCAGCCCACCACTATGCATTCATTCAGGGCCTGGTCTCCCGAGGCAGAGGAAATTCTTAAGGACTGCTTCGAGATGACCAACTGGAATGTACTGTTAGACCTGCATGGGGAGGACACTGAGGAGGTGACACACTGCATAACGGACTACTTGAACTTTTGCAGGGACGTTGTTGTTCCCACAAAAACTGTACGCTGCTTTCCAAACAACAAGCCCTGAATTACCAGTGAAGTTAAGGGCCTCCTCAACCAAAAGAAGAGGGCATTCAAAGATGGAGACACGTCAGAGCTGAAGCGTGTACAGGGGGAACTCAAAGTCTGGCTAAAAGAGGCCAAGGACTCATACAGGAAAAAGGTGGAACAGAAGCTGCAAGAAAACAACATGAAGGAGGTCTGGGATGGGATGAAAACCATCATAGGCTACAAGAAGAACACCGGTAGCTCAGCAGATGGGGGCATGGACAGGGCAAACCAGTTTAATCACTTCTTCAACAGGTTTGATTGTCCTGCTCCTGCTGCCCCCTCCTCCCCTCCTCCTGCAGCAGTTGTCACCTCGTCACTGTCACAATCACCGGCAGATCAGCCCTCACCACCACCACCACCAACATCATCAGCTGTTAGGACTGGGACTGTTTTGGCCTCTAGAGGCCGCTGTTATGTTTATCTTGTCATGTTTGTTTTGGTATCCAGAGGCCGCCACTGTGTTTTGTGTTTGTCTTTATAGCCTGTTTCCTGCCCCGCCCTGTTCCTTAATTGTTTTGTGTATAAATACCCCTCTGTTTGTTCCCTTGTCACGGAGTCTTTATGCTATGTTGTCTAGTGCTAGTTTCCTCTGTCCCACGTATCTTGCCTGTGCCCTTGTGTTTTTGATGTTTTTGCTTTCTTTGGACTTTGTATTTTTGATCTTCTGAGTGTTCTGCATTTTTGCCTTTCCTTTTGTTTTTTGGGACTTTGAACCTTTTGATATTTTAATTTTTGGTCATCTTCTGAGCTTTTGGATTTTCTTTTTGTTTTTTCGATCGGATTGTATATATTGTTAATAAACTGTTTTTTGATACTCTACCTATGCCTCATGCCTCTGCACTTGAGTCATCCCCCTGGTGGCCTAGTGGGGGTTTGCTGGATGATCACACCAGCGACCCAGGTTCAAATCCCAGCAAAACCCTAAGAGAAAGATTCCGTCATGACCGACTCAGCAGAGGCTTCTTCAACTGTCTACCCGGCTAACCTTCAGGGAATGATGGCCACGTTAACATGCCTCGGATCCACCATGGACACTCATGGACGGACTCTTGCAAGCCAACGTGAGACCCTTGCTCGCCACAAGGTACTGCTTCAGCAAATTGGGAAAACCCTGACACAGCTGACTTCTCTGCCCCCATCTCCTGCGCCTGATTCTGCTCCTGCTCCACCATCCGCTCCTGCTCCAGTGCCTCCTGCCATGCTGCCTCCTTCACCTCATGAACCCAGCCTTCCTGCACCACAGAGGTATGACGGCAAGCACAGTGAGTGTCAGGAGTTCCTTACCCAGTGTCAACTCACCTTTGAGCTCCAGCCTACCACCTACACTACAGGTCGCCGCAAGATTGCCTTTGTGATAACCTTGTTAGCTGGTAAGGCACGAGCTTGGGCAACAGCCATCTGGCAGAGACAGGGACCCGAGTGCTCTGATTTCCAGCTGTTTACGGAGGAGATGCTTCGTGTCTTCGATCAAGCAGACATCAGCATAGACGCAGCCAGAAAGCTCATGTCCATCTGGCAAGGAGGAAGCGTCGCAGACTACGCCATCTCGTTCCGGACGCTCGCAGCAGTAAGTGGATGGAACGAGACTGCCCTGGTTTCAGCCTTTCACCATGGTCTGTCTGACCTCATCAAAGACGGTCTGGCCTCTATCGGATGCCCAAGTGACCTCGAAACACTGATTTCTCATGCCATTCGTCTGGACAACAGGATTAGAGAACGCCGCCAAGTCCTGAGTCTCCCCGGCCTCACTGCCTCAACATGGAGCCCGTCTACCTCCTCCAGTGACTGTCCAGAACCCATGCAAGTGGGCTGTACATGCCTCTCCACATCTGAGAGGGAGCGCAGAAGGAGGGACAAGTGCTGCATCTACTGTGGCAAGCCTGGTCACTTCCGAGCATCATGTCCCGAGCTCTCGGGAAAAGGACCGCCCCGTCCAGCCGAGGGAGGGTTGTGACGGGGCCTACCCTCTCTCCCAGACTTCCTGGCCAAGGAATCTACATCCCGGTTTCCATCTCCTGGGGTGAGTCCATCCACTCTTGCCAGGCCTTGTTAGACTCAGGGGTGGCTGGAAACTTTATGGATATCCACTTCGCCCAAAGTATCAATGTCCCGACTGCGCCTCTTGAAGTCCCACTGTCTGTGTCTGCCCTGGATGGCCAAGCTTTAGGTGATGGAAGAGTCACCCAAGTTACCTCTCCAGTCTTTCTCCAGTCTCAAGGTCACAAAGAAGAAATATCCCTGCACCTTATTCATTCACCTGAGTTCCCAGCTATTCTAGGCCTTCCTTGACTTACTCGCCACAACCCTCGCATAGACTGGGTAACAAGCCAGGTTGTGGAATGGGGTCCTGCATGCCATGCCTCTTGTCTGCTCTCTAGCTCTCCTGTGTCTCCTGCCGAGCCTCCTGATCTCACCGAGTTATCTCAAGTTCCCACAGAGTACTGGGATCTGAAAGAGGTTTTTAGCAAGAGCAGGGCCGCCGTTCTTCCTCCGCACCGCGCCTACGACTGTGCCATCGACTTGCTCCCTGGGACTACTCCTCCTCGGGGCTGACTGTTCTCCCTCTTTCAGCCAGAATGCAAGGCCATGGAGGAATACATCAAGGAAGCCCTGGTCTCTGGGTTCATTCGACCCTCTCCACCTCACCTGCTGGTGCCGGCTTCTTCTTTGTCAGCAAAAAGGATGGGGGGGCTCTGACTGTGTATTGACTATAGGGGCCTGAACAAGATCACCGTGTGCAACCGCTATCCCCTTCCGCTGATGTCCACAGCATTCGACCTGCTCCAAGGTGCCACCGTCTTCACCAAGTTGGACTTACGGAACTCATACCACCTCGTCCATATCCGACAAGGAGACGAGTGGAAGACCACCTTTAACGCCCCGTCAGGGCACTACGAGTACCAGGTGATGCCCTTCGGACTCATCAACGCACTGTGCGAAATGCTAATTTCATGTTCCTGAGGTCTCCTTTCTGGGTTTTTTTGTACGGACAGGCCAACTCCAGATGGATCCAGCCAAGACCCTGGCCGTCCGGGACTGGCCCACCCCCAAGTCTGTCAAAGAGGTTCAGCGGTTCTTAGGATTTGCTAACTTCTACCGCAAGTTCATCAGGAACTTTACTTCTGTAGCAGCGCCCATATCGGACCTCACCAAAAGGACAGGTAGATCATATGTCTGGTCTCCTCAGGCAGAAAAGGCGTTCAAAGACCTCAAGCACCGCTTCTGCCCGGCACCCATTCTGGTCCTCCCAGACCCTTCACAACCCTTCATCATTGAGGTGGACGCCTCGGACAGCGGCATCGGCGCGGTCCTCTCTCAACGCTCAGAAGGAAGGTTGCACCCCTGCGCATACTTCTCCCACCGCCTGAGTTCTGCGGAGTCCCGGTATGACGTGCGGGAGCGAGAACTGCTAGCAGTCAAACTGGCCCTTGAGGAGTGGAGGCACTGGCTGGAGGGAGCGCAACACCCATTTTTGGTCTGGACGGACCACAAGAACCTGGAGTACCTCCAGCAAGCAAAGAGACTCAATCCACGACAGGCTAGGTGGGCCTTATTTTTCAGTCGGTTCGACTTTACCCTATCATACCGCCTTGGCTCCAAAAATACCAAACCTGACGCGCTTTCCAGGCAGTTTGCTCCCACCAACAGGGAGAGCGAAGTTGGTCCTATTATCCCTGTGTCCCGGATTGTGGCCCCTGTCCACTGGGGTATTGAGGAGGCCGTCCGACGAGCCCAACGCCAGGACCACGGTCCTGGGACAGGGCCACATGGCCTCTTGTACGTCCCACATCAAGCCCGGGCCAAGGTTCTCCAGTGGGGTCACTCGTCCCCTCTCACCGCCCACCCGGGAGCTCGAAGGACCCTGGACTTTTTGAGAAGACGCTTCTGGTGGCCTAGCATGGAGAAGGAAGTGAGGTCATTCATCCTTTCCTGCGAAGTGTGCACCAGAAGCAAGAACCCACAACAGCATCCCCAGGGTCTCCTGCATCCTCTGACCATTCCCCGGCATCCCTGGTCCCACGTGGCAGTCGAGTTCATCACGGGTCTCCCTGAGTCACAAGGTAATACTGTCATTTTGGTCATAGTAGACAGATTCTCTAAGGCCTGCCACTTCATACCACTGTGCAAGCTCCCTTCTGCCCTGGAAACTGCCAAACTCATGTTCACTCATGTCTTCTGAGTTTTTGGTCTCCCACAGGACATCATTTCTGACTGGGGGCCCCAGTTCTCCTCCCGAGGGTGGCACGGGTTTTGCAAGGTCATCGGAGCCACTGCCAACCTCTCCTCTGGGTTCCACCCACAGTCCAATGGCCAGACGGAGAGGCTTAACCAGGACCTGGAAACCACCCTGCAAGGCCTGGCTATGGATAACCTGACATCGTGGAGCACCTGGCTGCCATGGGCAGAGTACGCCCACAACACCCTGCAGTCATCGGCCACCAAGCTGTCGCCATTCCAGTGCCAATTCGGGTTCCAGCCACCTCTGTTTCCGGACCAGGAGGAGGACGCGAGGGTGCCCTCGGTCAACCAATATGTGAGACGGTGTCGCAAGACCTGGAGCAAGGTCAGGAAGACCCTCATCCAGACCTCCAGAACCAACCAGACTCAGGCCAACCGCCATAGAAGACCTGCCCACGCTTTCCGCCCTGGGCAGTGGGTTTGGCTGTCCGCCAAGGACCTTCCGCTGTGGGTGGAGAACCGCAAGCTTGCTCCTCGCTACATTGGCCCCTTCAAGGTGGTGTGCAGGGTGAACCCTGTCGCCTACCGGCTCCAGTTGCCCCGGACTCTGAGGATCAACCCCACATTCCATGTTTCTCTGTTGCGGCCCGTACTGACATCCACGTATGCCCCTGCTCCTAGGAATCCCCCACCCCCCCGCATCTTCCAGGGTCAGACTGTGTTCACCGTGCATCGCCTGCTTGACTCCCGCCGGGTCCACAGCGGGCTTCAATACCTGGTAGATTGGGAGGGCTATGGCCCTGAGGAACGCTGCTGGGTCTCCACCCGGGACATTTTAGATAAAGGACTGTGCCGGGACTTCCATTCGGCCCATCTGGATCGCCCTGGGGACGTCAGCAGACGCTCCTAGAGGGGGGGTGGTCCTGTTAGGACTGGGACTGTTTTGACCTCTAGATGCCGCTGTTATGTTTATCTTGTCATGTTTGTTTTGGCCTCTAGAGGCTGCCACTGTGTTTTGTGTTTGTCTTTATTGCCTGTTTCCTGCCCCGCCCTGTTCCTTAATTGTTTTGTGTATAAATACCCCTCTGTTTGTTCCCTTGTCACGGAGTCTTTATGCTATGTTGTCTAGTGCTAGTTTCCTCTGTCCCATGTATCTTGCCTGTGCCCTTGTGTTTTTGATGTTTTTGCTTTCTTTGGACTTTGTATTTTTGATCTTCTGAGTGTTCTGCATTTTTGCCTTTCCTTTTGTTTTTTGGGACTTTGAACCTTTGGATATTTTTATTTTTGGTCATCTTTTGAGCTTTTGGATTTTCTTTTTGTTTTTTCCATCGGATTGTATATATTGTTAATAAACTGTTTTTTGATACTCTACCTACGCCTCACGCCTCTGTACTTGAGTCATCCCCCTGGTGGCCTAGTGGGGGTTTGCTGGATTATCACACCAGCGATCCAGGTTCGAATCCCAGCAAAACCCTAACATCAGCATTAGTCATCGACACCTCCTGCAGATGGAATACACATCCACTCCCCCAGTCCCCCCATCTTCACCGCAGACCAAGTCAGAAGAGAGCTGAGGAGACTCCACCCCAGGAAGGCAGCAGGCCCGGAAAAGGTGTGTCCCAGGATGCTGAGGGCCTGCACTGCCCAACTGGGGGAGCCTCTCCAACATGTCTTTAACCTGAGCCTTTGCCTCAGGAGGGTTCCTGTCATGTGGAAGACATTGTGCCTCATTCCAGTTCCTAAGAAAACACATCCAAAGGAACTGAATGACTACAGGCCGGTTGCCTTGACATCACACGTGATGAAGACCATGGAGTGACTGCTGCTGAACTTCCTCAAACCCCAGGCTGAGGACCCACTGCAGTTCGTGTACCAGGAGAAGGTGGGAGTGGATGAAGCCATCTTTTATCTTCTGCACAGGACTCACTCTCATCTGGACAAGGGGAGCAGCACAGTAAGGATCACGTGTTTTTTTTTTTTTTTACTTCTCCAGTGCCTTTAACACCATCCAGCCCCTTCTACTGAGAGATAAGCTGCAGGAGATGGAGGTGGACACACATCTGGTCTCCTGGATCACAGACTACCTCACTGGGAGACCACAACATGTCAGGATCAGTGACGGCATTTCTGACATGGTGATGAGCAGCACGGGAGCACCACAGGGGACTGTGCTCTCTCCAGTTCTGTTCACTCTACACATCAGACTTCAAATACAACTTGGAGTCTTGCCACATGCAGAAGTTCTTGGACAATACTGCAATTGTGGGATGTGTTCATGATGGACAGGAGGAGGAGTACAGGAGCCTGATACAGGACTTTGTGTTGTGGTGTAAATCCAACCACCTGCAGCTGAACACTGGCAAAACAAAAGAAATGCTTGTGGACTTTAGAAAGTCCAGGCCAGCTCTGCAGTCGATCTCTATTGAGGGAGTCGATGTGGAGATGGTCAGGACCTACAAATACCTGGGTGTACATCTGGATGACAAGCTAGACTGGACAGTGAACACTGACACCCTCTACAGGAAGGGTCAGAGCAGACTCTACTTCCTGAGGAGGCTCGGGTCCTTCAGGATCTGCTGAAAACTGCTGCTGATGTTCTAACAGTCTGTGGTAGCCAGTGTCCTCTTCTGTGCTGTAGTGTGTTGGGGAGTCAGCATTAAAAAGAGACACGCTGGACAGCTCGACAGGCTGGTGAGGAAAGCTGGCTCTGTGCTGGGAACTGAACTGGAGTCCCTTACATCAGTGGCAGAGCGAAGGGCCCTGAGCAAAATGCTCTTAATCATGGACAACGTTCACCACCCTCTGCACAGCGCCATCATCAGGCAGAGGAGCTTGTTCAATGGCAGACTGTTGTCCCTGCCCTGCACCATGGACAGATTCAGGAACTCTTTTGTCCCTCAGGCCATTAGACTGTTCAACTCCTCCCGGCTCAGCAAAAATAAGACTCTGTGACTCTGCTGTACTCAGGACTAGTTACACTGCTCTTATCATGTCCATTGCACTTCTCTGCTACTTACATAGATGTACATTATATGCATAGATGGGTATATACAGATATTTGTAGATAAGCTGGTATGTTGTACTTTGCCTTATTATATACTTTATTATATACTGTTATAATGTACCTACTTACTTATATATTATACATACTGATATATATACACTAACTTAATATTTATATACTAACTTAATATTATATATCGTATACTATCACACTATTACATATACTATATGTACTGATATATACTTTAACTATGCCTATCATGTAATATACTATGCTTTTTATCTACCATATACCACTAAACACACTGCACATGTATATAACTGTCCACAAAGTATTTGAACTGCTCATTACATGCTTATTTGCACTGTGACTAGTTACTGCCAACTGCACTACCTCACACACTGAGAGCTGTATAGTTTATTACTTGCTCTTATTGGTAATGTTTTATTTCTTTTGGTATTTTGTTTTTTGTATTTTAGTTTTTTATACGTATAATGCTATTTAGTTTTTGTATTGATCTTGTGGAATGTGGAAATGTTACTGGATACCTTGAATATCTATCTATCTATCTATCTATCTATCTATCTATCTATCTATCTATCTATCTATCTATCTATCTATCTATCTAGAGGTTTCTTACAAAAGGGGGTGAAGACCTATGCACACTCCAGATTTCTGTGTTTTTTATCTTAATTATTGTTTGTCATACAATAAAACAACAATTTGCACCTTTAAAGTGGTAGGCATGTTGTGTAAATCAAATGGTGCTAACCCCCCAAAAAATCCATTTTAATTCCACCTTGTAATGCAACAAAACAGGACAAACACCAAAGGGGATGAATACTTTTGCAAGACACTGTATTCACATCAAAAGCAGCAAGAGTGTTGGTGAGCCAGCGTCTCTTGGCAGTGAGCAACATCAGAATAAAGAATAAATAAAGAATAAGTCTGGGCAGCTTTACTGCAAGTTGGCCTAGTGGTTAGCATGTCTGCCTCTTGACTGGGAGACCACGAGTTCTAGTCATGGTTGGGTCATACCATAGACCACCATAAAAATGGTACCTACTGCCATAATGGTGAGGCATGCTGACATATAGATATAAGTAGGGAGTCAAACTCTCATGGTTACCAGAGGACCAGCCCTCCACTGTAAGCCTAGCTATGTAATAGGCGAGAGGCTGAGGGCTATAGAAGCAGAGATTGGCACTGCCCAGTGCACCTTAAGGGCCTGGTTAGTACTGGGATGGGAGACTGTCTGGGAAGACCAGGTCCTGGCATGGGAGGACTGGGCAACTTTATAGTAATGAGCTATGACATGGTTTGGTGGCAACCAATTGGAATTTAGAAGTGCTCCTTTCTCAGAGAATACTAGAGAACACAACTGTATAAATTTTCATTCCATTGAAACTGTTCCCAATTTCAATGTAGGAGAAATTAATAATTGCAGTAACGGGTTTCCTCATTATTTATGATAAAAATAATGAATAAACAAACAAACTGTATGTCAAAATTTGACTTAGCATGTATCATGGACACAAAAGTTATGCCACACAAATGGCTTTTAATTACTTTGTCTTTAGTTAATTTTCTTACCAAACATCATCAAAATTGTTCCTTATTTTCCTTCACTGATTGATTTCTTACCTTCACATTTAAAAGATTTCATGAGGTTAACTTATACTCTACTTGTGGTTCGTCAGCCTAAAGATACCAGTTGACGTGTGTTTACTTTGTGGCTCCTTTCAATAAAGTTTTCAAGATGAAGCATTCTGACTGAACTTGTAGCCACCTATTTCATTTACATCACAAAGCGTTCACAAACTTCACCAGCATTGTTTGCAAGGCAGCCAGAGTGAATTTTAAAGCTCTAGTCATGCTTGGTTTAAACATATCATAACTCTGAATTATTAAAGATTATTAAAGTTTTGCTTCATTTTTTTTTCAGTGAGTCATCATTTAAAAGAAAAAGTGATTTCCCATTAAAACATTCTTCCACAGTCTTTTAATTAACTTCTGTACCCTAAGGATAAAGATGGAGCTGTTTTGGAAATTTACCATTTTAAGTCATCTCGTCACAGTGGGTTAAAAACATTGAGAATGTGTGTGATTATAATTTGTGCATTGTTCTTTGTGTTTCCTTTAGAGAAATAAGATGCCCTGAGCATGCCCATTTCCCATAGTGCCTTCAGCAGCTTATCTGTGTTCACCGCCACCTACACTATTTTTCCAATTTTTGTTTTTCTCGTACACTTGTGACTTTTTAATCTTGGAATTCCTGAATGAGAAACTGATCACAAGAGGAGGTGACAGACCTTAATTCGACTTCTGGACCTGACTGTATGTGTAACACAAGTGAATTTAAGCCAGATTCTTGAATTTAACCCTCTCTTAGTGCGGGTGTGTGAAAAATCAATAAGACATGACCCAAGACTCTGCCTCCATCAGCAGGATCTCGGTGACACAATGCACACCGTGACACTGCTACACTGTAGGACACTTCCACACTGGTGGACAGAGAGTGTGATCATCCGTCTTCCCATACGAGCCTCGCTTGGCACTACTGCATGATTGCTTTGCCTGCTGTGACAGATTCCCTCCTCCTGCATCCATAATAGCTGAGCTGCCAACATTGCTAACAAGAATATCTGAGCAGGCAGTGAGAAAAAAAAATAGGTATGGTATATCAGTGGATGGGATATATAAAATAATGAAATGAAATGTTTCAACATTTAAAAAAAAATACTATAAACAGCAGTAAGCCATAATAAATGAATAAATGAAACAAAGTCAATATTTGGTGTGAGACAACCCTTTGCTTAAAAAAAAAATAGTAGTCTCAAGTACAATGAGCGCAGTTTTATGTGGAAATGAGCTGTAGGTTTTACTGAGCATCTTACAGAACCAGCCACAATTCTTCTGGACACTTTGACTGTCATACTTGCTTCTTAATTTTGCACCAAAACCCAGTAGCCTTCATTATGTTTTCTTTTTTAATCTGAAAAGTGGGCTTTTATGTAATATGCTGCTCAGATACAAACATTTTTCCCTGTAACGTTTAATTTTGTGCTGGGAAACGGACGTTTGGACTATAAAATGTTTTTGTACTGATTCAATAATGGAGAAGTCATAAAATAGAAATCTATGACAAAGTTTATATGAAAAAATAGGGTGCCTAAGACTTTTGCACAGTACTGTATAAATTTACACACATTAAAAAAAACAACTTTTTTTCCCCTTACAGTTCACAGATTTCAATTTCCCCCACCCAGATCTAGCCACACTTTTTTTTTTTTGGAAGTATGTTAACTAATAACTCACATTATATCACCATCAACAGTATGTTAATTCTGATAAATGTTAGTCCAATGCCATATAAGATTCTCACTATACTATTTTCTTTGTCAGTGATTCAAAATCAGGTGATTTCAGGCTGCCACGATGGCATGTGATTTGAGAGCGCATGTCGGAGTAACATTAGCAAGCTACTTTTTTTTCTAAAAAAGTAGCTAGCTAATGTTAATTTAGTGTTAGCTAATGTAAAAGGACTAGACCATAGCCCTGCCTTGTTGTTTTCACAAGAACAATGTTTATGAAAAACAAAACAGGTCAAATTTCCCTGAGAAAATGTTAACGCACAGCAAATGTAATGTTTACTGGAAACAAATGTGTCTTTTAAAGTCGGAGTCCTTTCCATTTCAGCCTACTGGGTGAATAGTTGAGAATAGTGAATAGCTTTTTTTGAGAAAGTGAAAGAAAAAAAGCATAGTTTCCAGGGTTTCTCCCATACTGTTTTAGCAAGGGGCTAAAACCATAAACACTATGGATAAACTATGGATTACTGTGCCTCTGCATAATGAGGTGAAGACTTTTTACCCTCATTTTCTCAGACTTTGGATTCACATCATTGTGGTGGAAGTCATTTTGATGGCAGCCTGTTAGCAGCTGTCACCTGATGAGCATCGAACACTCTCAGCCTCAGGTCATCATATGTGCTCAGGGCATTTATAATGGCACCCTGGCAGATTCAGTGCTGATGACATAACAAAGACAGGCTCATTAGCTACACTAAGACAAGCAACATCATCAATAACCATCACAGCTAATGAAGGGATCAGGATGTCTCTATGCCAGCTACAGAATGAAATTACTGAAATCTGCAAAGGTCAGTTCTGGGCTGGAGAACTGTTCTCGCAATTTATAGTGATTCATTTATTAATTGAAAAATCACCGGTGTGGAAAATAAGATGGATGAAAATTAAAGTGTAAATTCACCTTCACCTCTGAGCCTAACTCCACCCACTGCATGATTTTGAAAAATGTGGGTGGAAGAGGAGTGGCTGCGAGGCGGGTGGGAGGGACTAAGGAGGGGATTCATGGATGTGTGAGGCAGAAGTTGAATGATGAGTCTCGATCAGCATATATATGAAAATGAGCACAGTTTTACAAACTCCCACTCAAGGGTGTGGGCTGGGGGAGGTGAGCCGCCCAACACTGCTTAGAGGGCATTAACATTCTTTAAAATAAAGAAAAAGAAAAAAAATCATGACTTAGTGAAGTACCAAACAGTTAACTCGATATCAGCATCAGCCTTGCAAAGTTCATGGTTGATTTGAACCAGCAGATGGTGTTTTGAACCATTTTCAAGCCATGAAATGCTGATTTTTATAAAAATGGTAATTTTGTCAATATTAACACCACCTTTAGAGTAAGTATGCAATACCTCTTTAATGGCACCCAGAACTTAGAGTTATCTACTGTAACTTCCTTTGGGTGGTGTCTCAATTATTATCAGTGAAGTAATCCGTATATTATATTAATATTGCATTAGATACGTTACTGGGCTAATGAACCTCATCTCATCTCTCATCTCATTATCTGTAGCCACTTTATCCTGTTCTACAGGGTCGCAGGCAAGCTGAAGCCTATCCCAGCTGACTACGGGCGAAAGGCGGGGTACACCCTGGACAAGTCGCCAAGTCATCACAGGGCTGACACATAGACACAGACAACCATTTACACTCACATTCACACCTACGGTCAATTTAGAGTCATCAGTTAACCTAACCTGCATGTCTTTGGACTGTGGGGGAAACCAGAGCACCCGGACATGGGGAGAACATGCAAACTCCGCACAGAAAGGCCCTCGCCAGCCACGGGGCTCGAACCCGGACCTTCTTGCTGTGAGGTGACAGCGCTAACCACTACACCACCATGCCGCCCTAATGAACCTCACTTATTTTATTTTATTTTCTTCTGAAGGCCTTTTGGATGCAATATTCCATGGTTTTTATTTTTTCATTATTATTATTATTATTATTATTATTATTATTATTATTTTACAAACGCTTACTATCAGATCATGTGACATTTTGATTGCACACAGGTGGATCTTAATCAACTAATTATGTGACTTATGAAGTGAATTGATTGGACCAGCTCTTATTTAGGGGTTTCATACGAAAGGGGGTGAACGCCTATGCACACTCCAGATTTCTGTTTTTTCATCTTAATTATTGTTTGTGTCACAATAAAACAACAATTTTCATCTTTAAAAGTGGTAGGCATGTTGTGTAAATCAAATGGTGCTAACCCTCCAAAAATCCATTTTAATTCCATCTTGTAATGCAACAAAACAGGACAAACACCAAGGGGGATGCATACTTTTGCAAGACACTATAAATGCAATGTGATGTGAAATGAAGAAAAGAAAGGGGGATGAGTGAAGGAGGTGAAGAGGACAGGAAATAAGCAGGTATAGGGCACTTGAAGGATACAAAAACTAAGATATGGAGAAAGGAAGCAGGTCTGTGAGGAAAAAGGAGCTCAAAAATGATGAATGTGGAGAGACAAGCACCAGGAAAGGTCCTATTGATAATTCTTTTACAAAAAGGGATTATGTAGACAATTATCAAATCCTGGACCTACAGTGGTGCTTGAAAGTTTGTGAACCTTTAAAAATTTTCTATATTTCTGCATAAATATGACCTAAAACATCATCAGATTTTCACACAAGTCCTAAAAGTAGATAAAGAGAAGCAAGTTAAACAAATGAGACAAAATTATAATACTTGGTCATTTATTTATTGAGGAAAATGATCCAATATTACATATCTGTGAGTGGCAAAAGAATGTGAACCTCTAGGATTAGCAGTTGAAGGTGAAATTAGAGTCAGGTGTTTTCAATCAATGGGATGAAAATCAGGTGTGAGTGGGCACCCTGTTTTATTTAAAGAACAGGGATATATAAAAGTCTGATCTTCACAACACATGTTTGTGGAAGTGTATCATGGCATCAACAAAGGAAATTTCTGAGGACCTCAGAAAAAGCGTTGTTGATGCTCATCAGGCTGGTAAAGGTTACAAAACCATCTCTAAAGAGTTTGAACTCCACCAATACACACTGATTGGACGGATTATGTACAAATGGAGGAAATTCAAGACCATTGTTACACCAGGGTAACTTCTAAGCAACTGAAGGCCTCTCTCACATTGGCTAATGTTAATGTTCATGAGTCCACCATCAGGAGAACACTGAACAACAATGGTGTGCATGGCAGGGTTGCAAGGAGAAAGCCACTGCTCTCCAAAAACAACATTGCTGCTCATCTGCAGTTTGCTACAGATCACGTGGACAAGCCAGAAGGCTAATGGAAAAATGTTTTGTGGACGGATGAGACCAAAATAGAACTTTTTGGTTTAAATGAGAAGCATTATTTTTCGAGAAAGGAAAACACTGCATTCCAGCATAAGAACCTTATCCCATCTATGAAACATGGTGGTGCTAGTATCATGGTTTGGGCTTGTTTTGCTGCATGTGGGCCAGGATGGCTTGCCATCATTGATGGAACAATGAATGCTGAATTATACCAGCGAATTCTAAAGGAAAATGTCAGGACATTTGTCCATGAACTGAATCTCAAGAGAAGGTGGGTCATGTAGCAAGACAACAACCCTAAGCAGACAAGTTGTTCTACCAAAGAATGGTTAAAGAAGAATAAAGTTAATGTTTTGGAATGACCAAGTCAAAGTCCTGATCTTAATCCAGTCGAAATGTTGTGGAAGGACCTGAAGCGAGCAGTTCATGTGAGGAAACCCACCAACATCACAGAGTCGAAGCTGTTCTGTACAGAGGAATGGGCTAAAATTCCTCCCAGCCGGTGTGCCGGACTGATCAACAGTTACCGGAAATGTTTAGTTGCAGTTATTGCTGCACAAGGGGGTCACACCAGATACTGAAAGCAAAGGTTCACATACTTTTGCCACTCACAGATATGTAATATTGGATCATTTTCCTCAATAAATAAATGAACAAATATAATATTTTTGTCTCATTTGTTTAACTGGGTTCTCTTTATCTACTTTTAGGACGTTGTGTGAAAATCTGATAATGGTTTAGGTCATATTTATGCAGAAATATTGAAAATTCTAAAGGGTTCACAAACTTTCAAACACCACTGTATTATCATTATCAGCTAAATATTTGGATATTAATTTGGGAACAGATGTCTTTACAAATTCTGTATAACATCTTTAGTAAGCATAGAAACAGTCATTTTCTACAGTTTCTTTACAGTTATTGAGGTAAACATACACAGGTGTATCTCTGGGAAGATGGGGAAATAGGGCCCATGTTCAAAAAATCCTTAAGTTTCCCTTTAATCTGACCCATTGTTTTACTTCATGTTTAATCATTTCAGGATTGAATGACTGTCTATATCATTCCTTTCTATAAAATCATTATCAATAGGAACTTTCCTGAAGCTTGCCTCTCCACATTCATCATTTTCAAGCTTCTTTTTCCTTACGGACCTGCTTCCTTTCTCCTTATATTAGTTTTTGTATCCTTCAAGTGCCCTATATCTGCTTATCTCTTCTCATCTTCATCTCCTTCACTCATCCTCCTCTATTTTCTTCATTTCACAGCACATCCCACTTCGGGCTGTTACTACAGTATGTAACTATTCTGAGTGTCAATCAGCATAGCTTTTGTGTTTTATCCCCATTTTTTTTTACACTTATCAACAAGGTCATGTGTCTTCCTTCAAGATGGCATTGTGTAACATCAATAGATCTTGTTTATTTGGTCAAGGCCAAATGGAAAGTTATGGTTGCATAAATAGATGAGATCAGATCCTACTGAGGACTGCATCACATCTTATCAACATCAGGGCTGTTTGTGCTTCTGTTCTGACAAAAGAACCTGGCATTACATAACATGCAAACTCCACACAGAAATGCAACCATCGGCCATTAAGTTCAAACCTGGAACCTTCTTGCTGTGAGGCAACAGTGTGAACCAGTGCACCACCTTGCCATCAATGTTCTCCATTTCTCGCAAAAGTAATACTTTTACAGAAGCCCTGAACTACATGTTGTGAATTTCTGTCATAATTTCAACTTACTAAGTCAGTGAAAAATTTCAAAATATTATGTAATTATTTCAGGATGTCTCATTATTTAACAATATTGCCATTATTTATCTCATCATTTAACAATATTATACCTTTTTATTGAAATATGACCTTATTATTTCAAGGTATTAAGTAGTTATTTTGCCTTAATATCTCATTATTTCAAGATATTATGCCTTCCATATACCTTAATTAAAATTGTAATGTTTCTAGAGGTATTTACAAATATGAAAAATAGGTACCCTATGGGTACATGTGGCTACTGCTTATAAATAAAATGTTCTGTTTTATTTATTTTTCTTATAAATAAAATTGTTTTCCCGTGTCCATACAGTAAATATAGCATATATACATGTGTGGCAGCGGGGGCATGGCTGAGCGTTGGTCTGTGAATGGAGGGCAGAGTTGGGAAAGGTGAGTGGCCAAATCGCTACACCTGTTGTCAATTAATGTGTGTTTGCATGTCTCTTGCAGTGACGGTGCTCCATAAAAGGAGTAAGAGAGCAGAGGATGAGAGATTGGGACCAGAGCACGATGGTGTGTGTGTCTGAGTGTCTGTTCCAAATGAGAAAAGTATTGTGCTGAAAAGCCAAATAAAACAAATCTGAATGCTTACAACACCCTGCCATACTTCTGTGCTCCACCCACATCCGGACAGCTTCTACAATCCCCCCATGGAGTCCTTGCCTTTTAAAGACCTCATCCATGCCCTCACCACAGCACAGCAGAACCAGCGTCAAGCACTGATCACCCTCTGAAAGGAGCAGGAACAATGGTTCGAAGTCTTGATGCTGGCCCAACAAGAAGTCCGCCAGGCATTCCGGCACCTACTCACATCGGCGGGATCCATGACCACCATGATAGCGGACCCTCCCCACCTCACCCTAACAAAGATGGGTCAGCACGACAATCCAGAAGCCTTCCTCGCACTCTTTGAGCAAGCAGCAGAGGCGTGAGGTTGGCCAGTCGAGCAGTGTGCCTCCTTCCTCTGCTGACGGGCGAGGCACAGCTTGCCATGCTGCAGCTCTCCACTGACAGCCAGATCATATATGTGGACCTCAAGAAAGCCATCCTCCAGCATGTCGGCCACTCCCCGAAGCAACAGCGTCAGCGCTTCCGCTGACTGCGCTTGGAGGAGGTCAGGCGGCCGTTCGCGTTCGGCCAACAACTCTGGGACGCCTGCTGGCAGTGGCTGAGGGAAGATGATCATGATGCTGAGGGAATTATCAACCTGGTGACACTGGAACAGTAAATCACGCAACTTCTGGAAGGAATGGCGGAGTGGGTCCAGTGTCATCGCCCGGCATTGCTGGATCAAGCCATCGAGCTGGCAGAGGACCACATGGCAGCAGTTCCGACGGCAGGAAGACATGCTTCTCCTTCTCCTCTCTCTCTCTCCCTCTGCTTCCCGTCCTCGCCCCATTCCCCCACCGCGGAGGCGGGGCTGGCTCCCCCCCAGCCAGCCTGATGCACCCGTGGTGTCATCCCATTTTCCCCTTCCTTGTCTGTGTCTTCTCCCCCTCAGGTGAGTGATGTCTGTAACACCAGTGCAGAGGGAGAGCCTGGGCCGGTGTGCTGGTGCTGCGGGGAGCCGGGACATCTCCAAAATCAATGCTCTGTGATGGAGGTGGGCACGGTGGTCTGGGTCCCTGATGCACAAGAAACCGCCCTCGATCAGGACGGAGCGTATCATATACTGGTAAGTGTCCAAGGGGATATGTATCAGGCCTTGGTGGATTCCGGCTCTAACTTGACCTCAATCCACCCAAGCCTGGTGCAAGGTGAGGCATTGGGGAGAGCACAAGTGGTGAAGGTATTGTGTGTGCATGGGGATGTTCACAACTATCCTTTAGTGTCCATCCACATTCTATTTTGGGGAGAAAAGCATAGTGTAAAGATGGCGGTTAATCCTCGTCTCATCCACTCACTGATTTTGGGGACTGATTGGCCAGGATTTAAAGAGTTAATGAAACACATAGTAAGAAGTGGGTCCTGCAGTCATACATTTTGGGAAGATCCTGGACTAGCATTAGTGGGAGAAGCTGTCACAGAGCCATCTACGTCAGCACCATGTCAGGGCGATACGAGGAGCGAGGAGCACCCTGCCCCTCCTCCCTCTCTCGGGGATTCCTTTGAGGAGTTCCCATTAGAGCGGTCATGAGACAAGACTCTGCGGCATGCATTTGACCAAGTGAGAGTAATCGATGGTCAAATTCTCCAACCAAATGCGATGCCAGCCTTCCCCTACTTTTCTATTACTAAAGATAGGTTATACCGAGTGACACAGGACACTCAAACTGGCAAAAAGATAATACAGTTATTAATCCTAAAGAGCCGCTGGGAACTCTTATTCCAGGTGGCTCACTTTAATCCCATGGCCGGACACTTAGGGCAGGACAAAACACTAGCCCAAATAATGGCCCAGTTCTATTGGCCAGGGATTCACAGGGATGTCTGTCGGTGGTGTGCAGCATGCCGCGAATGCCAATTAGTAAATCCCGCGGCCACTCCAAAAGCGCCCTTGCGCCCCCTCCCTTTGATCGAGACCCCTTTTGAAAGAATCGGGATGGATCTCGTCGGGTCATTAGATCAGTCAGCACAGGGATATCACTTTATTTTAGTTCTGGTGGACTATGCAACACAATATCTGGAAGCAGTGCCTCTCCGCAATATCTCAGCACACAGTATTGTGGAAGCACTCTTCCATATTATCTCCCAGGTCAGGATTCCGAAAGAAATCCTGACAGACCAAGGCACTACATTTATGTCATGCACACTACGCAAACTATATGGGCTATTGGGGATTAAGCCAGTCCACACCAGTGTCTATCACCCACAAACGGATGGCTTAGTGGAACGTTTTAATCAAACACTCAAAAACATAATTCGGAATTTTGTAAGTGAGGATGCACGCAATTGGGATAAATGGCTCGAGCCTCTGTTATTTGCAGTACGAGAGGTCCCGCAAGCCTCCACAGGTTTTTCACCATTCAAATTATTATGTGGGCGTAAGCCGTATGGCATTTTGGATGTGCTATGTGAAAATTGAGAGTGACCTTCGCCTAGTAAGAACAAAATTCAATACGTTTTGGACCTGTGCGCCAAACTCCACACACTCACGCACTTAACCCAGGAGAATTTGCGGCAGGCACAAGAACGTCAAATCCAACTGTATGACAGGGGCACGCGCCTTAGAGAGTTCACACCGGGAGACAAAGTGCTCATATTATTCCCCACGTCAAGCTCCAAATTAATTGCCAAGTGGCAAGGGCCCTTCGAGGTCACACAGCAAGTTGAGGACATCGACTATAAGGTGAGGTGAATGGACAGGGGTGGGGCATTGCAAATTTACCACCTCAATCTGTTAAAACGCTGGAATGAGGAGGTTCCCATGGTATTGGTGTCAGTAGCCCCGCAGAAGGTGGAGCTGGGGCCAGAGGTACAAAAAAAAAATTGACATCTCCAACCACTCTTGTGGAGACTTGTGGAAACTACCTCTCTCTGGTCCAAATCACAGAGGTAGTCCAGTTGCAGAAGGAATTTTCTGATGTGTTTTTGCCCCTGCCTGGCCACATCCACCTCATAGAGCACCACATTGAGACGCCCCCAGGGGTGGTAGTGCACAGTCGCCCTTACTGCCTGCCCATACACAAAAAAAGTGGTCCGGGATGAACTCAAGGCCATGCTCGACATGGGCATAATCGAGGAGTCCCACAGTGACTGAAGTAGCCCAGTAGTCCTGGTTCCCAAGACCGATGGGTCGGTCCGGTTCTGTGTGGACTATAGAATGTTCAATGCAGTGTCTAAATTCGACGCATACCCAGTGCCTCGCATTGACAAGCTGCTCAATCAATTAGGCACTGCTCGTTTTTACTTGACACTGGATTTAATGAAGGGATATTGGCAGATCCCCTTGACTCCTCTATCCCAAGAGAAAATGGCCTTTTCCACACCATTTGGATTACACCAATTTGTCACACTTCCTTCTGGGTTGTTTGGGGCTCCCGCGACATTCCAGCAGCTCATGGACAGGGTTCTCCGCCCCCACGCCACCTACACAGCCACATACCTAGACGATATAATCATCTATAGCAATGATTGGCCGCGGCACCTCGAACACCTTAGGGCCATCCTAAAGTTGCTGAGGCGTGCGGGTCTCACAGCTAACCCCAAAAAGTGTGCAATTGGCCAGGTGGAAGTATGGTATCTGAGTTTCCACTTGGGTCATGGGCAGGTGCATCCCCAAATTAACAAGACTGCAGCAATTGCGGCCTGCCCAAGGCCCAAGACCAAAAAGGGGGTGAGACAGTTACTTGGGCTGGCTGGCTACTATCGTCGGTTCATACCTAATTATTTGGATGTCACCAGCCCACTGACTGATCTCACTAAAAAGGGAGCACCAGATCCGGTCCAGTGCACAGAGCAATGCCAACAGGCTTTCTCTAGGGTAAAGGCTGCACTGTGTGGGGGGCCACTTTTACACTCCTCTGACTTTTCTCTCCCCTTTATTTTACAGATGGACGCATTGGACAGAGGGCTGGGGGCCATTCTGTCCCAGAAGGTGGAGGGGGAGGAACGTCCTGTGTTGTACATTAGCCGAAAGTTGTCAATGCGTGAAAGCAAGTACAGCACGATAGAGAAAGAGTGCCTGGCCATCAAATGGGTGGTACTTGCCCTCCGGTACTGCCTACTGGGAAGCCCTTTCACCCTCTGTTCAGACCACGTGCCCCTCCAGTGGCTCCACCGCATGAAGGATGCCAATGCACGGATCACCCGTTGGTATCTCGCCCTCCAGCCATTCAAATTCGAGGTGGTCCACAGGCCAGGGGCACAGATGGTGGTGGCAGACTTCCTGTCCCATCAGGTGGGAGGAGTCCGCTGCAAGCCGGATGGCTCCCCGGCCTGAGTTGGGTGGTGGGGCTATGTGGCAGCAGGGGTGTGGCTGAGTGGCGGTTTGCGAATGGAGGGCAGAGTCGGGGAAGGTGAGTGGCCAAATTGCTACACCTTCTTACATTCTTACAACATGATGACATAGTGGCTTCACCACTTGTTCTTGTTTACCTTTGATAGCGCGAGATCAACTGTTTGTATCGTGAGATCACGATTCGCTGTTCTGGTGATTGTAATGTGTATGCATACACGCAGTGCGCTATTGTTACACACTCTTACATTCTTACAACATGATAACGTAGTAGCTACTGCCTCGCTTCACTTCTATGAGGCAGTAGCCACAAAAAGCATTAAAAAAAACCCCAAAAAAACCACCACCAACAAAAAACCCTAATCATCTAATCATCAAGTATTGTCTGGTATTGAATGTTTCCAGAGCATTCCACATGATTTACCTGACTGACTTATTTCTTATTAATTGTAAAGGTCTTTTTATTTCCCCCCAGGAGTTACCAAGAAGTGTGTTTACATTAACTTGAAGTAGAATAATTGTTTTGTACCTTTGGATCTTGATAAAATATATTAAACAAAAGATCAAATTTGCCTTTGTGAAATATCACAAGGAAAGGGAAACATCCCATCCAATCCTCAATCCCAAAAAGCTTTCACTGCACTAATCTCCTCAAATCCCACAACATGTAACACATGCCTACACACTGCAACTACACAATTATTTTTAGAAAACATAAAACATGATAGTGTGAATGATTTGATCAGTAATAGTTCTAATCTCATTAAAGATCCAGTGACAAAGCATCATAACTGAGTATCCTGTGTATTTTTAACAGAATTCTTGTTAATAAGCTTCTTGATGAAAAGCAGACTGTGTATATTTTATGCCATTTATCACAAAATAATAGTGTCACAGTTTTCAGTATTAGGGTGGCATGGTGGTGTAGTGGTTAGTGCTGTCGCCTCACAGCAAGAAGGTCCTGGGTTCGAGCCCCGGGGCCGGCGAGGGCCTTTCTGTGTGGAGTTTGCATGTTCTCCCTGTGTCCGCGTGGGTTTCCTCCGGGTGCTCCGGTTTCCCCCACAGTCCAAAGACATGCAGGTTAGGTTAACCGGTGACTCTAAATTGACCGTAGGTGTGAATGTGAGTGTGAATGGTTGTCTGTGTCTATGTGTCAGCCCTGTGATGACCTGGCGACTTGTCCAGGGTGTACCCCGCCTTTCGCCCGTAGTCAGCTGGGATAGGCTCCAGCTTGCCTGCAACCCTGTAGAAGGATAAAGCGGCTAGAGATAAAGAGATGATGAGAATGAGTTTTCAGTATTAGGGTGGCACGGTGGTGTAGTGGTTAGCGCTGTCGCCTCACAGCAAGAAGGTCCGGGTTCGAGCCCCGTGGCCGGCGAGGGCCTTTCTGTGTGGAGTTTGCATGTTCTCCCCGTGTCCGCGTGGGTTTCATCCGGGTGCTCCGGTTTCCCCCACAGTCCAAAGACATGCAGGTTAGGTTAACTGGTGACTCTAAATTGACCGTAGGTGTGAATGTGAGTGCGAATGGTTGTCTGTGTCTATGTGTCAGCCCTGTGATGACCTGGCGACTTGTCCAGGGTGTACCCCGCCTTTCGCCCGTAGTCAGCTGGGATAGGCTCCAGCTTGCCTGTGACCCTGTAGAAGGATAAAGCGGCTAGAGATAATGAGATGAGATGAGTTTTCAGTATTATCAGTGCTGTAAAATCCATTCCATCACACACACACCACAACACGCATGGCTGTAATTCCACCCTGTCAGTCCAGCTATATATAGCTATAAATTGTGCTCCTGTTGGATGTTTGCTTTTGATTTCTGCTTGGATGTGACATCAAACATGGATGAGAGGTGAAGATTGATGACATGTCACTTCCTCTGCTTGTGTTCCAGCCCAAATGTTCATGCTCAATATTCATTCTGATATTTTTGGGATTCACTGTTTTTTTTTCATGTTAGAAACAAATGTATGCAACTGAAATCAAAATGCCATTCCTGCACAAGGTCTGTGCCACTTTACTGTACATTGGGTTTTAAAATGACCTGCCAAGATACATCTGTAGGTCAAAAAAAAAATCTAATCATGTTTGGATTTTGATTGGAAAATGAAAAAGTGTAAAAGTTCAAGATTTGACCAAGTATTTATTAGTTTTGTTACGATTAGTCCTGGGTATGACTTTAAACTGCAACTGGTGGTGAGTCTCAGGTCCAAGAAGACTTGAATATTGGGGAAAGTGGAATTACCCCTTAATCACCATTGCTCCCAGGTCTGCTCTGACCTGGAGTGGTAGCACCTGCCTGGGCTCCAGCTATGGGTTAAATAGTACATCACCAATAAGGTGCTGGCAGCAGGATGCTTTTTGGTGCAATGTGGCAGATGAAACCAACAGGGTCAATGACGCACTATCAGATGGCATGTGGAAGAGCCACTCAAATGGCCAAAGGATGGCATCACTCGGCAAGTCAGTTGTCACTGTGGGGCAAATTAGTATCAGGTCTGGAGGTCCAGAGAGACAACACGATGGGGCACAACATCGTTTGTCTTACCTTACTGTGCAAGACACTTCATTAGGAGAGAGAATAGTATGCAAGAGCTCACAAGGCCAGACACTCCATGGCGGCTCGGCCAGGCTGTTTGTACCACGGGCGATTGCTCGAAGATAACGAGGGAGGCTCAGCCTCCTCTAAAAATGACGAACATTGTGTAGGATGAATTGCGCTAGGTTTATGTTATAGCTGACCTTATAACATTGCTATTTCAGATCCAGAATCATAGAAATATATGTGCTCAACCCACTACAGTGCGAAATCATTCCCTTATAACTTAAATGTGTGCGTGAGTTTTTCCCCCTTGTGACAGCGCAATGCAGCCCAGCCTCAGTGCACTTCAATGGCATTTGGGAGCGATGTGCTTTTCAATATCAAAATGCAAGATGTTTATTGGACAAATACTGCGAAAATGCCCGCCCATGGAGTCTCACGGACTCCCAGCCTCAGTGGACTTCAATGGCATTTGGGAGCTATGTGCTTTTCAATCTCAAAATGCAAGACGGTTATTGGACAAATACTGCGAAAATGCCCACCTACGGACTCCCAGCCTCACATGGGAGGGACATGGCAGTTTCCGCGAGGAGACTGGTGATTGGTGAAAGCGGCCGGATATTTTCTTTGATTGACAGCTCGTTTCAAATATAGACAGGCAGTGGTGAATTTCAGTTCAGTCCCATGCGGATTTGCAAGTGCTGTGGTGTATTGTAAGAGATCAGCTTACATTTCGATTTCATTCATTACATACGGTTTCTACCAGCTTTTTTAGTTTGTATATATTTTCATTGTAAATAAAGTGTAAATATAGTGTTGTCAAGTTTGCTATCTTAGTTCCAGAAATTTCGTTTATTTGAGTGACTGAACTTGAACTTGAGGGGGCTAGTCAGCTAGCAAGAAAGCTGCGCACGGATGCCAAGCATTGCTGATTTAATTTTGGCGAAGCCATTTGCCAGTCTTCCTTTCGAGGAAAAAATTTAAATTAAAGAGCAGGGTAGACCAACGCCTCAAATTGACTTGGTGAAAAAGGTAGGGAATAATACTCGTTCCTTTCAGCTCTCCTGGTACGAGAAAGTGAATTGGCTAACAGCAAGTGACCCACATCAACAACTGTAAATAGGCTACTTTAGTAATATGTCATGGATGGACCAAAAATATAGAATCTATTTAAAATGTTTATGCTGAGTATATTATATTGGAATATATATTTTTCTGGATATGAATTAAACACAGCTACAATTTGGAAAACATTTTTAAACAAAAACACAGCTGAGAACATTTCACACTACAGACCTGGATTAAAAGTGAAGGGTTATCAAAATTGTCAATAAAACATTTCTCAGTCAAAATAAGTAAAATATAGGGAAAGTGTCATTGGATGAAATGTGTGGCACCCAGCTCTACTGATGAGGTTCCTGACAAAGAGCTGCTTTCAATAATGATCAATTTTTAAACAACATGCCACAATTTTAAAATATAAAATGTTAAATTATACCCCCCCCCCCAACACCACCATCATGTATATTGGACAGTAGGCTAATGGGCCAAAAGAACCTGTTATTTCACTGTTTGTGACACTGCCAACAATCAGCCAGATCAGAGGCAAGAGTATGGGCAAAATTGATGTTTTTTCTTTTAAAATCTGGAAATATCGTAACCGACCAGCCTCCCCTGTTTGAAAGACTACCAGCCGCCACTGCTTTGTACCGCCTCTGCGCTGTTGGTCTGGTGTGGGTCTTGCGGCCCATCAGTGTTTCTGCGAGTCCTAATGAAGCAGTCATCATTGCTAGCGATGGACAGCCGATGACGAGTTTATTATGAACAACTGATACTCATTTTCCTGACCTGAAAATAATACTATAAGGGAATAATACAATATGAACTCATTGATTGAATATTAGATATTAGTTGTAAACAGCACTATAGACTGGCATCCCATCCAGATTGTATTCCAACTTCATGCCCAGTGTTTCTAGGACAAGCTCTGGATTCACCACAAGTGTGTGTAGGATTTGCTGGAGCAAGCTGGCCAAATTTGGGTTGAATCTGATGAAGTATTAAAATGTGTGATACTGTCTGCGCACAATTATTTCACGTTAGAAGTTAAAATTTCCTTAGGGGAAGCCATGGACTAATCGTTAGCAAAGCAGGGACCAAAAGGTCATTGGTTTGATTCCCTGGACCAGCAGGAATGGCTGAAATGCCCTTGAGCAAGGCACACAACCCCCAACTGCTTCCCAGACTGCTCTGGGTATGCTGTATGTCACTGTGGATAAGAGCATCTGCTAAATGCCTGTAATGTAAACATCCATCCATCCATCCATCCATCCAATATCTGTAGCCGCTTATCATGTTCTACAGGGTTGCAGGCAAGCTGGAGCATATCCCAGCTGACTCTGGGCGAGAGTCAGGGTACACCCTGGACAAGTCACCAGGTTATCGCAGAGCTGACACAGAGACAAACAAACAACCATTCACCCCTACGGGTCAATTTAGAGCCACCAATTAACCGAACCTGCATGTCTTTGGATTGTGGGGGAAACTGGAGCACCTGGAGGAAACCCATGCAGACACGGGGAGAAAATGCAGACTCCACATAGAAAGGCCCTCGCCGGCCACTGGGCTTGAACCCAGGACCTTCTTGCTGTGAGGCGACAGTGCTAACCACCGTGCCACCCTGCAATGTAAACATTGTTTTTAAATTTTAATGGGGTTTTCTCATGACAAGGAGAAAATTATTGCATTATCTCAAGATAAAAAGGCTTGTTTTCTCATCATAACAAGTTACTTATGTATTAATTATCATTAATGACTTCATTCTTAATTTTTAGATTTAATATTTATTCATTCTGTTTTCTATAGCCTTGTTATTTATGTATTTTTATTCATCCATTTATTTATTTTTTCATCCATTCATGATTGTAGTAGTGACGAGCGGTGTGTTCATTATTGCAATAAGACAGCATTAAAATAATTATTGCATGGCCGTTCTTGGCTTGCAGAAATACTTTTTACTGACTTTGGATTTTTTTTCTTATTCAGAGCACATTATTTTATTTATTGCATTTTATTACATTTTTTGCATAGCAAGGATAAAACAAAACGACTGTGGTTTCTGATGTGAAATTGACCATATTTGCTGGACGTAACATGATTTCAAAGTGGTTCATGCTCTACCTCAAGAGGATGGAAATGTTAAATGACATAGGCCAATTATTGGCACTCCATGTAAAGATTAGTAAAAAAGGGTTAGGGAAAAAAAACACCTTTCGGTGAAGTCGCTTCATCTCGCACTGAAAAAATTAGAAAAATCCAAACTTTAATTGAAGCAAATCTCTCATCAAGACTTAATTATTTAGAACAAAAACACATGTGCCACTATTATTGGCACCCCGGAAATGACAGCAAACACAATTTATATATATATATATATATATATATATATATATATATATATATACACACACACAACCCCGATTCCCAAAAAGTTGGGACAAAGTACAAATTGTAAATAAAAACAGAATGCAGTGATGTGGAAGTTTCAAAATTCCATGTTTTATTCAGAATAGAACATAGATGACATATCAAATGTTTAAACTGAGAAAATGTATCATTTAAAGAGAAAAATTAGGTGATTTTAAATTTCATGACAACAACACATCTCAAAAAAGTGGGGACAAGGCAATGTTCACCACTGTGAGACATCCCCTTTTCTCTTTACAACAGTCTGTAAACATCTGGGGACTGAGGAGACAAGTTGCTCAAGTTTAGGGATAGGAATGTTAACCCATTCTTGTCTAATGTAGGATTCTAGTTGCTCAACTGTCTTAGGTCTTTTTTTGTCGTATCTTCCATTTTATGATGCGCCAAATGTTTTCTATGGGTGAAAGATCTGGACTGCTGGCTGGCCAGTTCAGTACCCAGACCCTTCTTCTACACAGCCATGATGCTGTAATTGATGCAGTTTGGCCTTTGTCATGTTGGAAAATGCAAGGTCTTCCCTGAAAGAGATGTCATCTGGATGGGAGCACGTGTTGCTCTAGAACCTGGATATACCTTTCAGCATTGATGGTGTCTTTCCAGATGTGTAAGCTGCCCATGCCACACGCACTAATGCAACCCCATACCATCAGAGATGCCGGCTTCTGAACTGAGCGCTGATAACAACTTGGGTCGTCCTTCTCCTCTTTAGTCCGAATGACACAGCATCCCTGATTTCCATAAAGAACTTCAAATTTTGATTCATCTGACCACAGAACAGTTTCCCACTTTGCCACAGTCCATTTTAAATGAGCCTTGGCCCAGAGAAGATGTCTGCGCTTCTGGATCATGTTTAGATACGGCTTCTTCTTTGAACTATAGAGTTTAAGCTGGCAACGGCGGATGGCATGGTGAATTGTGTTCACAGATAATGTTCTCTGGAAATATTCCTGAGCCCATTTTGTGATTTCCAATACAGAAGCATGCCTGTATGTGATGCAGTGCCGTCAAAGGGCCCGAAGATCATAGGCACCCAGTATGGTTTTCCGGCCTTGACCCTTACGCACAGATATTCTTCCAGATTCTCTGAATCTTTTGATGGTATTATGCACTATAGATGATGATATGTTCAAACTCTTTGCAATTTTACACTGTCAAACTCCTTTCTGATATTGCTCCACTATTTGTCGGCACAGAATTAGGGGGATTGGTGATCCTCTTCCCATCTTTACTTCTGAGAGCCGCTGCCACTCCAAGATGCTCTTTTTATACCCAGTCATGTTAATGACCTATTGCCAATTGACCTAATGAGTTGCAATTTGCTCCTCCAGCTGTTCCTTTTTTGTACTTTTAACTTTTCCAGCCTCTTATTGCCCCTGTCCCAACTTTTTTGAGATGTGTTGCTGTCATGAAATTTCAAATGAGCCAATATTTGGCATGAAATTTCAAAATGTCTCACTTTTGACATTTGATATGTTGTCTATGTGGGTGCAATCAGTTAATTATTGATATTAAGTGATCAATCTCATTAAATCAGTCTCATTAAATTTGAAGGTTAATAATTAAAATGAATCAATCCCATTGAATCGTTTCCTTTGACTCATTTGAATTGAATCATACCATAGAATCACTCATTTGAAGTGAATCGTTCAACGAATCATTTAGTGAATCGTATAGTGAATTGTATAGTGAATCATTCAATGAATCATTTAGTGAATCATACCATTAATCCTGGTGCTTAATAATAAATTACCAACAGCTAGATTATGGTACATTTCCAAATTATTACAATCACTTACCACATTACATAACTTTTATATGCACCCTTTTGAATTCGAGGGAGATTGGGGACTTCATATATTGTTCACACAAATAAACACAGTTTGTTTAATAAATGAATTTATTATAACAAAGATAAAAATAATAAATCAATATATACAAGCAGTGAGGTGTGTATATACATGTGTGGTGTGTGTGTATGGCCTAGCTTGTTGCTAGCTAAAACAAAGGAATGTTATCTAAGTAGAACAAAGGATTAGCTCTGTTGCTAATGTGTGTGTGTGTGTGAAGGACTTGACCATGAGTTTAGCCTCGTGTAGCTAACTACATGTGGTGGAGGCCTAGATTAGCCTTGTGTTGCTAGCGTGTGTTTGTGAACGGCCCTATGGCCTAGCTAAAGTGTGTTTGTTAGGCCTGGTGAGGCCTACTGAGCACGTGTCGCTAAAGACAAAGGGAAGCTATCTAAAGTGTATCAGGCCTGGTCAGGCCTGTTGAGCACGTGTTTTCTCAGTAACAAAGATTCCACACTCATAACATTACCAACTCACTGAAGCCTTGATAAGGTCAAAATGTATGATAAGGAAATTAAAATGTTAGTAAGCAAAGAAAAGCATGCGCAGCCTATCTATTAAACAATTGAGAGAACATAGAACCAAAATAAATCAACACGCTGCGCGTCTAACAGTGTAACAGATAAACCTGGGTTTAAATTCACACTATTCCAATAAAAGCAAATTCCTAAGACTATCTTAATTATGCCCAAATGCCAAAATCTTACTTAATCCTGCCTTTAGCAAGATATGAAGAACTATTCGCCGGTGTAGTTTCAGGCCTCGCCGTGGGAGCACGTGAGCCGCTCGTGATGGAGGCGTAGAAAACTTTTGGGTCCAGCGGAGCACTTGGGTGGTTCCCGTGGAAAGCAGAGGATTCTTGGTCCGAACCTCAGCGTTCGTGAGGAAAAGTCTCTGATCAGAATAAGATGCACAGCACTTTTGAGTTAAAAAGGATTCAATCGCTTCTTAACTTTTAACTGCCTGGGCTGCAGTCGTGACGTCACTTCTAATACAAGTAAACCGGTTGTAACTCAGGTTGAGTTTAAAGATCGCGCGACTCTAGAGTTTACCTTTGCCAAGGGTAAGAAAGAAAATCGCGCTGAGTGATGGATCTTGCAAGAAAGAAGACGTCTTTTTGGGTGGAGAGCATCTCTTTGGTGCATCTAGCTCCCTTGAAAACCGGACGCGAGAGACAAAATGGCGGAGCTTCCGCTCAGACTTATGCGCGCATGGCGGACTGACGTAGATGATCCCGCCCACGCGTGACGTAGGTCACGCGGAAGTTGCCTGGGAATTGTAGTTCTGACACAAGATGGCGGCATGATACCTACATCTATGTTCTATTGTGAATACAATATCAGTTTTTGAGATATGTAAATTATTGCATTCCGTTTTTATTTACAATTTGTACTTTGTCCCAACTTTTTTGGAATCGGGGTTGTGTGTGTATATATATATATATATATATATATATATATATATATATATATATATATACACCCTTTTCAGTCATGTGACCTTCGTAAACGCGACCACCATTTTGGACATGTAGCGGACTTGGGCTCGAATTGGTTTGAATGCGAGGAAGGCAACAAACGGAGAACATACAAGAAAAAGGAGCGAGATGCAGAAAACACCTTCGCTATCCAGCGAAGTAGGGCATTTACAGGGCGAGCAGAGGGAGAAATAACAACAGTAACGACACATTAGCAACGCCTTACAGAAATAACAGTTTATGGCACAGACCCTTTCGGTTCTTGCTCATCTAGCTGCTACAATGACTGCTTAGACTGCAACAATAATACCTAACACACATTTAAGTATCCGTCGTAAAGACGTGAAACTCGTCGAGTGACGAGTGTGTTCATTGATAAGCTAACACAATCTAAAAGTAGACATACCATCACACTGCCCTGGCGCTGTGTACAGTTTCCCTTCTATGGTTTGTGCACTCACTATTTGCCATTACTTTCTCCAACTGTTACAGATTACAGGGAACGGCCTGGATTTAAGAGACAAATACATGTTCCTCTTATTTTGAACACTTATTTGTAGGCAGTGCTTAATTTGTAAAGTGGGAGGTCCGGAGCGCAGAGGATGAGCGGCTCCGGTGCGGAAAAAAAAGAGGGGGCGGCGCTGCGCTTCTGGGCATGTTTTGTAATAACACTGCAAATTAAGTTCATCTGCAGATATTTTGTGGATGTCGTTTCATGAGAGAAATCACCAACAAGACAGATATCAAAATCAGACATTAACACTAAACTTGCATTTTTTAATTTAATTATTTATTTATTTATTTTTTGTTACATAGTCAAAAGAGGTGTCGGATCACCGGATCCAGTATAAATAGCTGCCGGAGCCAACGCCCGAGGTTCCGGAGCGCGCTCCGGCTTGCTCCCCCTCAAATTAAGCACTGTTTGTAGGACACTGCCTCTGATCTGTCCTACAGTCTACCAACAGCAAAGGAACACAACGCTAGCTAATAGCTACTACAGAAGAACAAAGAGGTTACAATGGGTTATTTTAGCCTATTTGGTTACACACTCGCCGCCACAGAATGTTAACAACAATGTAATGCCTTTTCTGGCTAATTTTATTCGTCTTACCTCCAACAAAGTGGTCACTACACAAGTGTTGGTGTGCCGCTATCCATCTTCTCCGTCGGTCAGCATCTACCGGGATCCGATAAAATGATAACCCTTGCCTTGTTTGTTGATGGTTACTACATCCAGGTGCACAACAATATAGTGGCATGATGGAAGTCTTGCTGAAAATAAACACTTTCTTTGCTGCCGTTCCTCAATGTTGGCTGTGGTAAACTACTGGTAGTACACGTCCAAAACGGCGGCCGCGTTTGTCGTGACGTCACGTGAAAAGGATCCATATATATATATATATATATATATATATATATATATATATATATATATATATATATGATTGTGTTTTAGGCACATGTAAAGAAATGCTGTCAACCAAAAATGGCTTAAAAATAATGAAATTAAATGTTTCAACATTTAAAAAAAATACTATAAACAGTAAGCAGTAAGCCATAATAAATGAAACAAAGTCAGTATTTGGTGTGAGATGACCCTTTGCTTTTTAAAAAAAAAAGTCTCAGGTACAATGAGTGCAGTTTTATAAGGAAATGAGCTGTAGGTTTTACTGAGCATCTTACAGAACCAGCCACAGTTCTTCTGGACACTTTGACTATCACACTTGCTTCTTCATTTTGCACCAAAACCCAGTAGCCTTCATTATGTTTTCTTTTTTAATCTGAAAAGTGCTCTCTTATGTAATATGCTGCTCAGATACAAACATTTTTTTTTCTGTAACATTTAATTTTGTGCTGGAAAATGAATGTTTGGACTCTAAAATGTTTTTGTACTTACTTGATAATGTAGAAGTCATAAAATAGAAATCTATGACAAAGTTTGTATGAAAAAAATAGGGTGCCTAAGACTTTTTCACTGTACTGTACATGCAGTTGTCACACCTCTGTATATAATGAAATGAAAGTTGCAGAGCTTCTGTCCAACACAATATTTCTTTACAGATCCCTTTTTGATTGATTTTGGAAGAAAAGCCTGACAACATTTCATTCCTGACCTTTAACTCTGTCTTTTTATAAACATGCTTCATAGAAAGCAGAGAAGACACAGCTGTTTCTAACCCCTCTATATTTTTCATGCAGTTATCACTTGTTCCTTAAAACCAAACATGCAGCTATTGTTGCTGAGGCCTCTGTTCATATCTCTGCATTTATTCTGACTAAAAGTTAGACTGCCTTTCAGATTTTTCAAGTTTAGGTCATAAAAAGAATTTTCCCTGACACCCAATTATTTTTGTTTAATGGACCAAAAGCTATTGAATTCGAATCACAGACTTCCAATTTTATTACATTTTTAAAAAATAGAACAATTAATAAATTTACGGCCACGTGGCCCTAAATTCTCAGCTATTTTTTCCTGCTTCACCATGACATAATTCAAGATACTACGTCATCCATCATGTGGCGGGCTTTCCCTGTTTGTGCAAGGCATTGTGGGATACAAATTTGAAACGGGAGAGAAAAATGGAGGACATGAGTGTGCTAATGAAATGTGAAAGACTAACTCCAGTAATGGAAAGTGAGAAGAAAATATGTTATGTTGAGAAGGAAAGGAAATGCAGGACCAAACTAATAAAAATCGGTGGTCAGCAAGCACCTCGGTGTTATGAGCTGTTCGTTTAGCGACAGAATGATGTAACTCTAAGTGCACGGTCAAGGTAAACCTGTAGATGGCAATAATGCAACACTGTGGATGCCAGCTGCCATAAAACCCAAAGGAAGAAGAAGAAGAAGGTAAACCTGCGCATGCGCACATGAACTTCCTCTGTCTGCTTGACTGCACGAAGCGAGCGATTTCATGCACATTATTTGCTCAGGAATCTCCTCAAATTAAATAACTTCCCAGCCACAGAATGGCCTGTTTTTTTTTTTTTTTTTTAGATATTACAGAACTAAACATACAACCCCGATTCCAAAAAAGTTGGGACAAAGTACAAATTGTAAATAAAAATGGAATGCAATGATGTGGAAGTTTCAATATTTCATATTTTATTCAGAATAGAACATAGATGACATATCAAATGTTTAAACTGAGAAAATGTATAATTTAAAGAGAAAAATGAGGTGCTTTTAAATTTCATGACAACACTACATCTCAAAAAAGTTGGGACAAGGCCATGTTTACCACTGTGAGCAGGGGCGCCGCTAGGGGGGGGAAGTTAGGACGATTCTAAGGACCTGGCACTGACAGGGGGGCCTGTGAGAGATATTAATATTATTTTAATAGTATTGCCTTGTGTACGTTTTTGAAATAAAATATTTCATTTCGTCTTTTAAAATATGCAAATTTTACATGGTTATGATTTGCTATAACATTTTCCTTGAATTATTTATGATATTGTCATTTCACCCCTCCACCCTTTTTACTAATGGTACAGTCTGATTCTGGGAGCGGGATAAGTGAAATGTGTAGCTCCGTGTATGCACAGCGCCGCTATTAGCGCAGCTCACAGTTTTTCTACGTGCGCAACAGAGGTGTACATTCTAGAAGTTGCTAAGCAGGAGCAGGTGTGATGGTGGTGAGATAAATTATGAAGTCCGGATATCAAAAACGGAAGGAGAAGCAGCAGAAAGCTGAAAGGGAGAAAAAGGGTCAACAATTGGTGACTCAGTTTTTCCCAAAGAAAGCTAGCCTATTATTCACTGACACTCGATGCCGTTACAACATACTAGCTAATGATAGACTAGCACAGGACTTTTCGAAGTGTGGGGCGCGCCTCCCCTAGGGGGTGCCAGAGTTCTTCAGGGGGGGCGCAACGTGAGGAAAAATAAACCAGAATAAGTTACTATTGCGGACATTTAGCAAACTTCAGCTAGCCTTTGCCAGAGACAAAATGGATCGATTTTTAGTACCTAAAGCTACAGTGAGTGAGGAGACAGAGTCTGGGACAAGCAAAAAAAGAAGGAAGTATGAACACAATTATTTAAAGTTTGGATTTTCATGGACTGGATCTGAAGATTCTCCACTGCCACAGTGTGTTGTCTGCCAAGAGGTGCTCGCTAACAATGCTATGAGATGTTTAAAATGTGCAAAACAAGATTTAAAAAAAAAAAAGCACAGATGTTTAAAATGTGTAAAAAAGAGGTTTTAAAAAAGCACAGATGTTTAAAATGTGTAAAAGAAAAAAATAAAAATGTGTACAACAACCATTTTTTTAAATACGAAGGAACATTAAGTATAGCAACAACAAAAATTGTAGGGGGGGGCGCTGTTGTTTATTTGCTCTCGGGGGGGGGGGGGGGGGGGGGCTGACTCTCCCACACTTTGAAAACCCCTGGACTAGCAGATTTCATTTTAACCTAGTTGGAATATCAAGACAACACTTTTCAATAAGCCGTGCAGTGTCATTTTATTTAAATACTTCACGTTTATTGCCATGGAAGATCAGATGAATGTAGAAGGTCTGCACAGAACTAGCTAAACTTGTGCAATAAACTAGCTTACTGGGCTAATACGTGAGAGAAAATATTAGACTAGCCTACATCAGGGCTTTTCAAAGTGTGGGGCGTGCCTCCCCTAGGGGGTGCCAGAGTTCTTCAGGGGGGGCGCAACGTGAGGAAAAATAAACCAGAATAAGTTACTATTGCGGACATTTAGCGAACTTCAGCTAGCCTTTGCCAGAGACAAAAATGGATCGATTTTTAGTACCTAAAGCTACAGTGAGTGAGGAGACAGAGTCTGGGCCAAGCAAAAAAAGAAGGAAGTATGACCACGATTATTTAAAGTTTGGATTTTCATGGACTGGATCTGAAGATTCTCCACTGCCACAGTGTGTTGTCTGCCAAGAGGTGCTAGCTAACGATGCTATGAGATGTTTAAAATGTGTAAAAAAAAAAAAAAAAGATGTTTTAAAAAAGCACAGATGTTTAAAATATGTAAAAAAGATGTTTTAAAAAGCACAAATGCTTAAAATGTGTAAAAAAGAGGTTTTAAAAAAGCACAGATGTTTAAAATGTGTAAAACAAGATGTTTTAAAAAAGCACAGATGTTTAAAATGTGTAAAAGAAGAAAATAAAAATGTGTACAACAACCATTTTTTTTAAATACAAATGGAACATTAAGTATAGCAACAACAAAAATTGTAAGGGGGGGCGCTGTTGTTTATTTGCTCTCTGAGGGGGGGCTGACTCCCCCACACTTTGAAAACCCCTGGCCTACATGATCCTGGTGCTAATAACTGGTTTCAAAACTAATGAGGTGCCCTCAACATACACAGATTCAGCCTCAGGAATAGGACCCCAGCCCTCAACCCAAATCCCGGTTGAAGGAGAAGGAGGTGAGCAATACAATCCATGAATAAAGGATTTAGGGTTAAAAACTTTTAATTGCTAGGCTACAGTAAGCAGCATTAAACTATTAAGACTTGCATTAACCCTTTGATGCAAAACATGGGTCAAAAGTGACCCGGCTGAGTTTTTATCTTCTATATCTTTGCAATAAATTAATTCCATCATTCAGTATTCAAGGTATTCCTCAATTAACTTGTTTTTGATCATCATACATACTTATTTTATTTTTTCCTTTCTTACTTTTTGAATAGGCAGCATGGTGGTGTAGTGGTCAGCGCTGTCGCCTCACAGCAAGGAGGTCCGGGTTCGAGTCCCGTGGCCGGAGAGGCCTTTCTGTGCGGGGTCTGCATGTTCTAAAGCAGATAGAGAGAGAGAGGGCAGGCGGGTTCAGGTGGGTAAAACTTCTGTATGGGCGGCACGGTGGTGTAGTGGTGGTGTAGTGGTTAGTGCTGTCGCCTCACAGCAAGAAGGTCTGGGTTCGAGCCCCGTGGCCGGCGAGGGCCTTTCTGTGCGGAGTTTGCATGTTCTCCCCGTGTCCACGTGGGTTTCCTCCGGGTGCTCCGGTTTCCTCCACAGTCCAAAGACATGCAGGTTAGGTTAACTGGTGACTCTAAATTGACCGTAGGTGTGAGTGTGAATGGTTGTCTGTGTCTATGTGTCAGCCCTGCGATGACCTGGTGACTTGTCCAGGGTGTACCCTGCCTTTCGCCCGTAGTCAGCTGGGATAGGCTCCAGCTTGCCTGCGACCCTGTAGAACAGGATAAAGCGGCTAGAGATAATGAGATGAGATGAGACTTTTTGAATAAAAACCCTTTTTGTATCACTACCCTTCGAATGCACAACATGGGTCAGAAACGACCCGCATGCATTTACTACAGCATTTGGTGGGAACTGTGAATTGTGCTTGTGTCAGACATTTCACAGCTCAGCACAGCACCCTTTGCCCATCTAATACATGTAAGTAATGTTTTTCAATTGTTCTAACATTACCTTAGAAAAAAATTGATTATGTTTAGGTTACCTTGAGAGTGAGTAGATTACTTGTCAGAAAGTTACAAGTAATTACTATTAGCTACCTAGCTGTTGACATATTCTACTTTAGTTAGCTAATTTTATTGTAGTTGGCTTAGCTAACTACATAGTTAATAAATAAATAACTGGCCCCATTCACTGCTAAAGTAATTCCTTGAAACAAATTATTATTATAGTATTAAGACATTTAATTTTAAATCACACTTGGATGACCCATGTGTAGTAATATAAAAAGTATTTTTGTTCATAAAGTAGGACAGAAAAAATTAAATTAATGATTTGTGTTAATTAAAAACAAGATATTTAAAGAATACTTGGAATATTCAATCATAAAATAAATTGATTTCAAAAGATAGAGCAAAAAAAAACCTCAGTCAGCATGAAATAACCTGGAAAATGAACGCGGGTCATTTTTGACCCATGTTGTGCATTAGAAGGGGTGTGCATATGTTTTGCATCAAAGGGTTAAAATGAAAAGACATTTCTTTTCTTTTATGAGCAACCATTCTTGGGTAACTTAGTATTGGAGTTCATTCAATCAAAATGCTCATGTGTTGAGAGAACTTGCATACATTACTGTCTCAGTAGTATCTCAGTGGATTTATAACAGATTCTGTATTATGCACATTATGGATACTTCAGAGCCAGGGCCCTCCTCAGGTCATGATGCAGCAGCCAGAGAGGAGGCCAGAGGTGTTCAAATGCAGGAAGAGGAGAGGGCGAGTAACAGCAGCTCAGGTGATGATGAGGAAGAAGCAGCAGCAGTGAAGAGTAAGTAACAGGCTGAGTTAAGGGACACTGCAGAGACTGAGCAACATGTAGAATCAGAGGGTCTGCTGATCCAGGCTTGTGGCCAGCTAATTTAAGTGATAGTGACAGGGCAACTATTGTCAGAAAATTAGCTTTTACTGATGAAAAACAAATGCCCAAAGATTCAGAGGGAAAGCCATTTCCAGATTACCTGAAGTACACCAAAGCGGCAAATGGCAGAGAAAAAATGAAAAGGGGGGGCGGCACGGTGGTGTAGTGGTTAGCACTGTCGCCTCACAGCAAGAAGGTCTGGGTTCGAGCCCCGTGGCCGGCGAGGGCCTTTCTGTGTGGAGTTTGCATGTTCTCCCCGTGTCCGCGTGGGTTTCCTCCGGGTGCTCCGGTTTCCCCCACAGTCCAAAGACATGCAGGTTAGGTTAACTGGTGACTCTAAATTGACCGTAGGTGTGAATGTGAGTGTGAATGGTTGTCTGTGTCTATGTGTCAGCCCTGTGATGACCTGGCGACTTGTCCAGGGTTTACCCCACCTTTCGCCCGTAGTCAGCTGGGATAGGCTACAGCTTGCCTGCGACCCTGTAGAACAGGATAAAGTGGCTACAGATAATGAGATGAGATGAGATGAAAATGAAAAGGGATTAGCTGATTTACAGTGAGAGTACAAATGCACTGTAAAAAACTAGTGTAGTTCTTCATCAAGGCATACATTTGATCACATACAATAAGTCAATAAATGGAGGAAACAAAGGAATACATTTTGTAATCCTGATTATTGATGATGTTTGCTGGAGGGCTCTGGAGTATCCATAATGTGCATACAGAATGTTATAAATACATACTGATACAGTGATGCATGCAGTTTCTCTCAACACAAACATTTGGATTGAATGAACTTCATAGGCTACTGAGTGGCCTAATAATAGTTGCTCATAAAAGAAAATATATATATATCTACCATATATATCATGGAATTTTCATTTTAAGGCAACGGTCTATTCAGTCTAATTCTGACAGTTCTGCATTTAAAATGCTCATATACCAAATAATTGTATCACCTGAACTTGCTAGGTAGCTGATAACATGCATAGTAAAGTAGAAGTGCCAGCCAAAAACAGACTTCAAATTCAGTTGCTTGCGTTTGAAAATTTTACCGGGGAGGGGGCCCTAAATTGTAATCTTTCATAGGGCCCAAGATTTCTAGCGGCGCCCCTGACTGTGAGACATCCCCTTTTCTCTTTACAACAGTCTGTAAATGTCTAGGGACTGAGGAGACAAGTTGCTCAAGTTTAGGGATAGGAATGTTAACCCATTCTTGTCTAATGTAGGATTCTAGTTGCTCAACTGTCTTAGGTATTTTTTGTCGTATCTTCCATTTTATGATGCGCCAAATGTTTTCGGGTGAAAGATCTGGACTGCAGGCTGGCCAGTTCAGTACCCGGACCCTTCTTCTACGCAGCCATGATGCTGTAATTGATGCAGTATGTGGTTTGGCATTGTCATGTTGGAAAATGCAAGGTCTTCCCTGAAAGAGACGTCGTCTGGATGGGAGCATATGTTGCTCTAGAACCTGGATATACCTTTCAGCATTGATGGTGTCTTTCCAGATGTGTAAGCTGCCCATGCCACACGCACTAATACAACCCCATACCATCAGAGATGCAGGCTTCTGAACTGAGCGCTGATAACAACTTGGGTCGTCCTTCTCCTCTTTAGTCCAAATGACATGACATCCCTGATTTCCATAAAGAACTTCAAATTTTGATTCGTCTGACCACAGGACAGTTTTCCACTTTGCCACAGTCCATTTTAAATGAGCCTTGGCCCAGAGAAGACGTCTGTGCTTCTGGATCATGTTTAGATACGGCTTCTTCTTTGAACTATAGAGGTTTAGCTGGCAACGGCGGATGGCACGGTGAATTGTGTTCACAGATAATGTTCTCTGGAAATATTCCTGAGCCTATTTTGTGATTTCCAATACAGAAGCATGCCTGTATGTGATGCAGTGCCGTCAAAGGGCCTGAAGATCACGGGCACCCAGTATGGTTTTCCAGCCTTGACCCTTACGCGCAGAGATTCTTCCAGATTCTTTGAATCTTTTGTTGATATTATGCACTGTAGATGATGATATGTTCAAACTCTTTGCAATTTTACACTGTCGAACTCCTTTCTGATATTGCTCCACTATTTGTTGGCGCAGAATTAGGGGGATTGGTGATCCTCTTCCCATCTTTACTTCTGTGAGCCGCTGCCACTCCAAGATGCTCTTTTTATACCCAGTCATGTTAATGACCTATTGCCAATTGACCTAATGAGTTGCAATTTGGTCCTCCAGCTGTTCCTTTTTTGTACCTTTAACTTTTCCAGCCTCTTATTGCCCCTGTCCCAACTTTTTTGAGATGTGTTGCTGTCATGAAATTTCAAATGAGCCAATATTTGGCATGAAATTTCAAAATGTCTCACTTTCGACATTTGATATGTTGTCTATGCTTTATTGCGAATACAATATCAGTTTTTGAGATTTGTAAATTATTGCATTCCGTTTTTATTTACAATTTGTACTTTGTCCCAACTTTTTTGGAATCGGGGTTGTATATCACAATGACCAAATTTCAGAGGGAAGTAATTTCACCGATTTTATGAAATCGAAAGGCCATATAGTTTTAAAAGAGAGCATTAAATTGGAATAAAGTTACAAAGCTTCAAAGTCGGAATGAACAGACTGCTCATTCTCTCTGTACATATTGTCCATGTAAGCATAAAATAGCCAGCATGTGGTTCTTTTCCTCTATGTGTTAAAATATTTTAGGAATCCCATGTACACATGGCCTATTTCAGTTTTTTTTGGGACACTCTCAGCGAATTTAACATTTTACCATGCTCTCAAGGCAGGGCATGAACCACTTTGAAATCATGTTACTTACAGCAAATGTGGTCAAATTCACATAAGAAACCATTTCTCCTTCTTACGATTTCATTGCTTTTCAACTTTTATAACAAAATAATCTGAGACACCAGTTTGTGGAATCATAAAAATGTTCTTTTTTTTGTTATTTATATTCATTCATATTTTTATTCCTGCACTTTGTCTTTGTGTTAGAAAATTAAAATAATATTATTAGAAGCTATTACTTACTGACCTAAATTCTGTTTTTGTTTTTCACCCTTTAAACATTTTATGCTTCTCTCATTTCAGGCTTTCAGGATGAAGTGTACACAGCTACAGTGTACAGCTTTCTAGGATTTGTTTTTGTCTGAGTACATCTTTCTCTTTTCACTATACTATATTCAGATCATCATCTCCATTCAGTGTCAGCTCACTGACGCCCTCCCTTGCTGTCTCCTCTCTCATTATCTCTCTATTTCTCTTTTTATCCTTCTCACTTAGAGGCTGTCAGAAAATCCCCCAAGTGAATAGAAAGTAGAGCAAGGTGCCCAACTCTCCCTGTCACAAGATAAGAGTCTTGTACATGCTGCATCAAATTTTATTTTCACTCTCCTGGCAGAAAGATGTCTCTTCTGTCTTTTGGTGACTGACCAGAAGAAAAATAGCTGTCAAATGTGACAATGACTCACCACCAAAGGCAACAAATATTTGGAAAACCATCGAGATTTTGGTGGGAGAATATCATGAGTTTAAAATATCTGCTTTAGTGTGTAGTACATAACTGTGTTACTGTGAATACATCCATTTCTTTTGGTAGTACACACACACACTTTGATTACGGCACACATTCACCGTGGCATTATTTCAACAACCTTACGCAATGTCACAACATTTATTTCCATTCAGAGTTGCTTCAGATATGGGTGTTAAAGAACTGAGAAGCTACTCACTGCTTCAATTAAGGTGAAAATAATTGTTGCCAATTGAAACATATTAATCACTGCAGTAAGTATTCACTCAAAGGCTCTTAATTATTTGCTTAGTCAAATCCAAATGATGACTTTTTTGCAGTCAGGTGTCAGTCCTGCACGCCTTGGCGTGTGCACCTGAAGGCGCGCCTTGGGCTACGCACATGCCAAACGAGCTCCAGCATGTGCGCCATGGACAAGGCGCACCTGTCCTCAATCAGTGAACTAAATGTTGGGCTATTTAAGGACTGCGCTGAAGGTACAGTAATACGACGCGAAGTATTACACCATGTTCAGTGCGCATTACCGAGCCTTGTTTCTCGTATTCCTGATTTTCCTGGTTTCTTGACTCCTGTTCCTGGTTCTAGTTCTCGTTCTCATTTTGCCTCCGATATCCCATTCATGCCTCGATCAACCTCTTGCCTGTTTTCCTGTTTATGACCTTGTCTGCCAATTTGGACTGTTTGCTGTTGTATGTGTTTCATGCACTTTTTGTATAGATCGCACTGTATTAAAATAAACACTTCTGCATTTACATCCACCTCTCTTGTGCACCTGACAGAATACTTTGCCCAAAATGAATGTAGCGGAAGTTTTTAAATATGCGATCCCATGCTGCTTCCAGGTTTCCCTGTCCCAGCCACTCACCGCGTATTTTCGTTTGAAGACTGATTGGAGTACCATGGCAGTCTACTATGGGATATATCACCTGATGGGATTCCAGCTACAGTGTGATCTCTTCTATGAAAACCTCCAAGAGCCCAAGCCACCCGAATCCATCTGGGTAAGCTTCGTATTGACATTCATTTCCAGATGAGCACGCAGATGGGTTGACTATCTGAGTCGGGTGGAACACCCATGCCTTTGTAACTCTCAGGCTTTCTTTGCCATGCTTGAGTTTATTTTTGTATCATTAGTAAAGGAGGAACCCCTTGAAATTTTTTTGGGAGGGGTAATCATGCCTGAGGCTGACCCAGCTGAGGAGGCTGATGCTCCAGAGCTCCCTCCTGTGGTCGACGCAGTTGAGGAGGCTGATGCTCTAGAGCACCTCCTAAAGGCAACCATTCCAGTGGCTGATTCAGATGAGGAGGCAGTCGTTCCAGAGCTCCCCCCAGTGGCTGATATAGAGACAGCAGAGGAGGCTGTCTCATTTGAGCTGGTTCCTCAGCCAGAGCCAGCAGCTATTCCTGTTCCTGTGCCAGCAGCTGTTCCTATTCCCGCGCTTGCAGCTGTTCGTGTTCCCATGCCAGCAGCTGTTCCTGTTCCTGTGCCTGCAGCTGTTCCTGTTCCCATGCTTGCAGCTGTTCCTGTTCCTGTGCTTGCAGCTGTTCCTGTGCCTGCAGCTGTTCCTGTTCCTGTGCCAGCACCTGTTCCTGTGCCAGCGCCTGCTCCCCAGCCAGAGGCGGAGTCAGAGTCAGTGCCTGCTCCCAAGCCAGAGTCAGTGCCAGCACCTGCTCCCAAGCCACAGGCAGAGCCAGAGTCAGCACCAGCGCCTGTTCCCGAGCCAGAGCCAGTGTCTGCTCCCATGCCAGAGCCAGGATCTGCTCCCATGTCAGAGCCCGCTCCAGAACCTGTACCGCAGCCAGCGTTGGAGCCCGCTCCAGAGCCTGCGCTGCATCCAGCATCAGAGCCCACACCAGAGCCTGTGCCAGATCCTGCACCGCAGCCAGCATCAGAGCCCGTGCCAGAGCCTGCGCCACAGCCAGCATCGGAGCCTGCGCCAGAGCCTGTGCCGCAACCAGCATCGGAGCCCGTGCCACAGCCAGTGCCAGAGTCCGCTCCAGATCCAGTGCCTGCTCCAGAGCCCTCTAAAGAGCCAGTGCCTGATCCAGAACCCTCTGCAGAGCCAGTGCCTGCTCCAGAGCCCTCTACAGAGCCTGAGCCCAGTCCAGAGCCCTCTACGGAGCCTGACCCCAGTGCAGAGCCCTCTATGGAGCCTGAGCCCAGTGCAGAGCCCTCTATGGAGCCTGAGTCCAGTTCAGAGCCCTCTATGGAGCCTGAGCCCAGTCCAGAGCCTTCTACAGAGCCTGAGCCCAGTCCAGAGCCCTCTACAAAGCCTTAGCCCAGTCCAGAGCCCAAGTCTGTGCCTGAGCCATCTCCCGAGCCTGAGCTGTCTCCAGAGCCCAAGCCGTCCTCAGAACCAGAGCCCGAGCCATCCCCAGAACCCGAGCCCTCCTCAGAACCAGAACCTGAGCCCGAGCCATCTTCAGAACCAGAGCCTGAGTCCTTGTCATCTTCAGAACCAGAGCCTGAGTCCTCATCATCTTCAGAGCTCAAGCCTGAGTCCTCATTGTCTTCAGAGCTCGAGCCCAAGTCCAGTCCTGAAACCGAGTCATCTACAGAACCCAAGCCCGAGTCCTCATCATCTTCAGAGCTCAAACCCAAATCCAGTCCAGAGTCCATGTCGTCTTCAGAGCCCGAGTCCAGTCCAGAGTACATGTCAAGTCCCGAGGTCAAGCCTACTCCTAGCCTAGAACCCAAGTCATGTTGAGAGCCTGAGCCCGAACCCCCACCGGGGCCAAGCATTATGGATTTTAACTCCCAGAGGGAGCTCTTTGGGAGGGGGTTCTATCAGTCCTGCGCGCCTTGGCAAATGAGCTCCAGCACACGCGCCATGAACAAGGTGCACCTGTCCTCAATCAGTGAACTAAATGTTGGGCTATTTAAGGACTGCGCTGAAGGTAATACGACGCAAAGTATTACGCCACGTTCAGTGCACATTACTGAGCCTTGTTTCCCGTATTCCTGATTTTCCTGGTTTCTTGACTCCTGTTCCTGGTTCTAGTTCTCGTCCTCATTTTGCCTCCAATATCCCGTTCGCGCCTCGATCGACCTCTTGCCTGTTTTCCTGTTTATGACCTTGTCTGCTGATTTGTTCTGTTTCCTCTTGTGTGCGTTTCATGCACTTTTTGGATAGATTGCACTGTATTAAAATAAACACTTCTGTATTTACATCCGCCTCTCTTGCACACCTGACACCAGGCAGTGTGTGTGTAGCACAGGATAAAGCAGCTAGAGATAATGAGATGAGATGATTTTATATATATGAATGATTATGGCAGCGGGGGCGTGGCCGAGTGTCAGTCTGTAAATGGAGGGCGGAGTCGGGGAAGGTGAGTGGTTGCGACACCTGTTGTCAATTAACGTGTGTTTACGTGTGTCTCTTACAGTGACGGCGCCCTTTAAAAGGAGTGAGAGGAATAGATGAGGGGAGATCGGGGACCAGAACACGATAGTACTCTGTGTGTGCATGAGTGTGTGTGTATATGAGTGTGTCCCCAATGAAAAGGGTTGTGCTGAAAAGCAAAATAAAGCAAACTCACAGGTGAATAACAACCTGCCGTACTTCTGTGCTCCACCCACATTCGGGCCGTTTCTAAAAGGATATTACACAGTTGGGTGACGATATGAAGTGTATCTTCAAGGGGTGAACATATTCATGAGTGAGCGAAGCAAATGAGTGAAAATATTTTCAATGTGAGAAAAAAAAACTCTTCATTTCTTCACACCACTGTGCAATGTTCTTTCTGTTATATGGACACAAAAAAAACCTGCAAGTTAATCAAAATAATTTTAATTTTGAACCAGTTCACCATTTTGACATCAAGTCAGCAGGAAAACACTGGGAGGGACGTCATCAGAGTGAAATATCGGGAATTATTAGACATATAGGCCACTTTTTCCATGGAATAAAAACATATATTCTAGTGGGTTTATTGATAGCATGCAATATTGTTATCATATGACTTATCCTCCATGTATTATGCCACTCTCCCCACTGGAGAATAAGCATTGAATATGGTTTATGATATTGCATGGCTGTCAAGACAACATGAAGTCACACATTGGAACTAATGCGATGATCCAGTGACAAAACTTTCCTGCTGCACATGCACACAATCATTTCTTTGTCGGCTGGGAAAGAGAGAAGATGTGGCTAATCCAGTGCCAGATTTAAGTATGAAATAAATAAACTGAAAACTGAAACTAAAGACACTCTGAACAGCTGAAAGACGACCAAAACTTCATTATATATTCTTCACACATATTTACAAGAGATAAACATACCAACGGACATTGAAAAACTGGAAAAGAGACATGTCAGAGATGCAAAACTTCTGTGCTAGCAAATGACTGTGACAGTTTGTAAACAAACATGGCTGCCAGGTTTGCTTTGTTAAAAGTGGAAGATTTTGAAAGAATTTTGGCTGCCAGATCACTCTGTTGTGTGTAGTTGCTGATGTTGATTTTAAAAGTAACTAAGTAAATTACACAGGGAAAAAATAATAATAATAATAATAATAATAATATTTGACTTGGGCGGCACGGTGGTGTAGTGGTTAGCGCTGTCGCCTCACAGCAAGAAGGTCTGGGTTCGAGCCCCATGGCCAGCGAGGGCCTTTCTGTGCGGAGTTTGCATGTTCTCCCCGTGTCCACGTGGGTTTCTTCCGGGTGCTCCGTTTTCTCCCACAGTCCAAAGACATGCAGGTTAGGTTAACTGGTGACTCTAAATTGACCATAGGTGTGAATGGTTGTCTGTGTCTATGTGTCAGCCCTGTGATGACCTGGCGACTTGTCCAGGGTGTACCCCGCCTTTCGCCCATAGTCAGCTGGGATAGGCTGCGACCCTGTAGAAGGATAAAGCGGCTAGAGACAATGAGATGAGAATGAGATGAGATATTTGACTTGACTGTGCTAGCATTAGCCTGCACTGGCATTGGCCTTCACTAACACTACACTGGCTGGAAGGTAATGAGACTGCCGCACTAACAGCACTAAGTCGCGGATAAGCTCCCATTGGCCTTCACTAATGCTATTGCTACACTGGCTGGAAGGTAATTGGACTCTTGCGCTAACAGCACCCACTTGCGGGTAAGCTAGCATTGGCCTTTGAAAATGCTGGTATGAAGATAGTGTGTATGTATAATAATAATAATAATAATATTGGCTGGCTTATCTTGTGGTCTATCAGATATATTCCATTCAGTTTCTCATCTTTGATTCATTCAATATCATACTAGCTGAATGGAATATGTCTGATAGACCACTCAAAGCCAGCCAATATTATTTAAATATGTCACTCAGAATTGTGATGTCTTTTGGATGAAAAATGTGAGTTTTTCAATACAGGAAGATAAACTTCATATCTTCAAGCCAATGTGTGATTTTCTTTTTATTATGTAGACACATTCACAAACAAAAAGTACCCATGAGCTGATCACCCAAGATGCATGTTAATGCCAAGTGTGAACCAGGCCAAAGTGTCAAGAATGTGCTCTTAGTACAAACAAACTACTCTTGCAAGATATGCACACAGTATACAGTAATACTGTATCTCAGTCTACTCCTAATGATAATTAATCATAATTTTGATATAACCCTTTCATAACTTCTCCATCATTGCTTGATAAAACATGTTTGCAACACTTATGAATGTGCTGTATATGCACTATGCAGACTACAATTAAAGTGCTACCATATAATTTCTCTGTAACTGAGAAAGGTCTTTATCTCCTAAGCAGGGGCGATTTCTCAGAGACAACAAGGGAAGCCGAACTTCCCCTAAAATTCTCTCCCAAAACTGCGGCGTCTACGACATTGAATTCTCATTAAAACAATAACTTGCAGAACATAATATATGCCCAATATTGTATTTACGTTCATAACTATCCCTATGTCATCCTGTAACTTATTTGAGTGATGTCTGACGAAATTGCAGTTCGCTACGAGAATCACCTTTGCTGGCAGCTGGGTATCCATTGCAGTCTACGAGACGGCTCTGAACAGCCAATTTCGGCTAGCTGTTATTGGTTAAAATCGACAAAATCGTCACTTCCAGGGAAGCTGGGTATCTCTGGGGGTAAACGGGACATAGGAGGGCCAAGAAGCCGAGCTGATAAAGGATTATTGGAGGCGGTGTTTGAAAGACACGAGGAGGGCGGTCGCTGTACTTCTGCGTCGGCGAGGAATATGGTAAACATGATCAGTCAGTCCCTAGCGGATGTCGAGAAAGTGTAGTCGTGTGCCAAAGTGCTGTCCTAATTTCTTTTCATATAAACGTTTCTTCTCATTGATGTCTCTGTACATTACTCTGTAAATAAATGTAAATATTACTCATTGTGCTCCGTTAACTTTCATCCATTCTATCAGTTTGATCATTTGTGAATTCACTAGTTTATTTCATTTGTAGTTCAATCAACATGGTTGTAGGCTAGCTTGAGCCTTATTGGGATCTGCAGTGCTAGCTGCTAACAGCTGGTATCTATCTGCTATAATGGCAAACGTCGTGGACATGCTTTTGTCAAAACGTTTTGACACTCTGCCATATGAGGAGAAAGTGAGAATTAAAGAGCAAGGCAGACCAAAGCCCAAGCTTAATCTCATTCAAATATCAGCAGGTCATAACAGGTCTTTTCAGGTGTCTTGGTATGAAAATGTGAACTGGTTGACTGGGTCTCCTGTGACTAATAAAATGTACTGTTGGCCATGTCTTTTGATGAAGCCCTCTCAGGGAAATTTAGTTTGGTCAAAAGATGGGTTTGGGGACCTGGTGAATTTCAAAAGGGCTTGCAAAAGGCATGAAATGAGCAATGAGCATGTCACTTCATGTGCAAGACTTAGCTGTCTGGGGAGGGTCAGGGTGGAACATGCCATCGATGAAGGTGCTCGTATACAGTGTGCAAGGCATAATGAAATAGTCACTCAAAACAGGGCCTTCCTGAAACGTTTGATAGATGTTACCTCATTGCTTGGCCGTCAGGAACTGTCATTCAGGGGGCACAATGAGAGTCATGAATCAGACAACAAGGGGAATTACAGAGAATTTACTGAAACATTAGCAAAATATGACTCTGTCCTAGCCACACGTTTTCAGTCATCAGCTGTGTTTACTGGTATGTCTCACACCATTCAAAATGACCTGATCAATGCACTTGCTGCCACTGTTTCTGACGAGATAACCAGTGAAGTGCAGGCTGCTCCCTTTTTTGCTTGGCAGGTGGATGAGACCACAGACATATCCTGTCATGCCCAAATGTCTGTCATTGTTCGCTGTGTGGATAGGGCAGGTGCAATCCAGGAGTGTTTTATTGGATTTTTTGATGTGTCAGAAGGCCGCAATGCTCAGTCTGTGTTTGAGGTTTTGCAGCAGAATATGCATGCTTACAATTTTGAGGAAAAACTTGTGGCACAAACATATGATGGGGCTGCAGTTATGGCATCGTCTCTCAATGGCCTGCAAGCCAGAGTCAGGGCAGTAGCTCCTAGTGCCATGTTTGTGCATTGTTATGCACATAGACTGAACTTGGTGTTGTCCCAGGGTGCTAAATACATACCTCAAGCAAGAGTGTTTTTTGCAACGTTGTCTGGGTTTGCGACATTCTTTGCGAAATCAACTAAAAGAACATTTTTTCTGGAATCTGCAGAATGTTCAAGGCTGCCCCGAAATGCACCTACTAGGTGGAATTTTAGTTCCCGCATAGTGGGCACTGTGCTTGAAAATTATGATGCTTTGATCAGGATTTTTGACAGCTTAATTGCTGATAAAAGCATGGATGATGATAAAGTTGACTGTGCCAAGGGGTATGTGATGAGGATGGAGGACTTTGAGTTTGCCTTCCTGCTGCAGTCCTACTATGACATCTTTTGTGAGACAGAGGTTGTGTTTGACATTGTGCAAGCCAAGGCCATGGATGTCCTTTTATGCAAAAAGAGAGTAGAGGCCCTGCTTTCTTTTGCAGTGGAGAAAAGGTCAGAGGAGGCTTTTCAAGCTGTGTATGTCAAAGCTGCAAATATGACAACAGACCCTCGAGATGTGCCCTTGAGACAGCGCCGCTCCACGTTGTCAGATCCACAGGAGCATTACAGAAATTTGTATATGGCCATCTTTGATAACATAATTGAACAGATTTCTCGTCGTTTTGCAAACCTGGAAAGTCTGCGCTTCCTTGAACTGGTTAACCCAGGAAGGTTTGATGAAATGAAGCTGGTGTTTCCAGAGGAAGCATTCCAGAGTGTTGAGAAAATGTATGGTCATTTTTTTGATTTAGGGAGACTACGGTCTGAGCTGCAGGTTTGGTACAAAAACACTGACTTGCAGGGCACTCTGGGCAAGCTGAGTGATTCTCTGTTGTTTTTCAAAGACATGGAGCTGGACAGTTCAATGCCCCAGCTATACAAGCTGCTGTCTTTAGTTGCAACTATTGGCGCCACATCAGCTGGAGTAGAGCGTAGCTTCTCTTGTTTAAAAAGAGTGAAGTCTTTCACCCGAAATACAATGGGCCAACACCGTTTAAGTAGTCTTGCTCTGCTGGCCATTGAGAAGAAATTGGTGAAGTCTCTGGAAAGCACAACCAGCTGGTATGACAGGGTCACAGACCATTTTCTGGAAAAGGAGTGGAGGGCAGAATTTGTGTATAAATAGTGTGCATCATATAATGTTCATGAATCTGAAGTGTGTATATTGTTCAGTAATGTTAAGAGAATGGTGGGCTCTGTGTTATAGGTTATACCTGGGTATAATATTCAAGGTTCTTTGTGTTGCATAGCCTACCTGGTTATGAATTTCCAGACTGTGTTGCAGAAGATGTTCAAGGATGTATTGCACAGCTGGGTGTTGTGTTAAAGACTCTGTGTTGCATATCAGGGTATGATGTTCAAGGCTCTTCGTTGAATAGCCAGTGATTTTTGGATGTTTGATATTTTTGATTAAGGATATGAGGCACTAGCCTGGCAAGCCAGACTATGGAGCACTTGCATGTGACGTCACAGCCAATCCAGATTGTGACAGACGCCATCTTGTCGGTCAAACGCCATATTTCCGCCTTCTACTTCTACTTCTGGTTCTATTTCTACCTTTTCTTCTGGAAAACCCTACTATATACAATTCTACTACAACGGCTGCGGCTACAAGCTCTCCCTACCTGTGCACGTTTTTTATGTTTTTTGTGTGTATTTTTGCGTGTTGTTCATCTGTACCGGACTTCAATATCCACTACAACCGTATGGACTTACTGGACATTGGTTTCCAGCAGAAAATGACAGTTTGTAGCGATTTCCATCACATGCACAACATTCCGGACAAGAAAAAAAAAAAAAAACATTCCGGACGAGATAGCGAGACCAGCGGGGTCTCCGTGGATTGTTATCGGAAGCAAAGCGAAGGAGGCAGCGCCGGGAGCGGAAGCAAAAGCGAGGCTGTAGAGCCGGCCTGTTAACTAAGCTCAGAAAACAGCTACTCAAACCTCCACTGCTAAGCCTCTATCTCTCCAACGCCAGATCCATGGTAAACAAAACAGACGATTTGGAATTACAGCTGGAATTACCTTATTCTATTCTATTCTATTCTATTCTATTCTATTCTATAATCGGCTGGCCAGTGCAGTACTAGTAATACTTAAGTGACTTACCCATCCAATGAGGATTATTTTCTTGTTTACAAGATGCCACATCTGAGTCGCTGACAAATCCTGAATTTCTGTAAAGATAACTGTCCAGAGATTTATAACCACGCAGTGCTTCACCACTGAACAGCGAGGGAAAGTTAATGAGGTAATTATACACGTCTGGGTATTCCGCTGGCAGTTCCATATCCACTGACACGGTCGTGAAAACTCCGTCCGGTAAGCCATAAGGGTCACTAATCTGTAGATCGTTTATTTTACACATATATCTAGTTATCTGTTCATTAGAAAAATGAGCCGTGTAGTCCGTCGGTTGAAATTGATCCATTCTGTACACGAGTGCAGCAGTATTCAGCGGTGTTCTTTACCGACAAGATGGCGTCTGTGTACTTTCCGGTCACGTGACTGCAAGATCTCTATAACATGAAATGTACAAGCAAACATACTTTCTGCCACTAGGTGGGGTTGTCTAGTTCACTATGCTAATGGGGCACACCTTTCTATGCTTTGATATCCGGCCTACAGGTTTTACGATGAATGCGTAAAATGGGCTTTCCCTGTTTTAAAAACCAGCAGCCGCCACTGCTCCTAAGCTAAAAAAAAAGGTTGAAAAAAGTATACATGGATTCTAAAGAGAAAGAGCAGTCTCACTGGTTTTCATATGAAAGACACTGCTATTAAATCTATGAGCACTAACGCTGTCTGCCTGTCACTTTCACCTTAATTAATTCCTAACTTGTGAGAGACACTTGTGAGAAATCTTTCAAACTTCTTGCAGATTATGTTTGAGTTTCAGTTACATTTCACTGCACATAATGGCAGTTGTAACACTGATGGTTCAAAAAAGCATGAGTTCCTTAAAAAAACAACCTGAAGATTTGGAACTTGGAGAATATTGATGGAGAAGATTACTGTCTCTGTAGGGAATATAAGATACTACTGATCCACTGATCCACATCTTCTAATGAAAAGAACTAGATCCCAACTGTACAGTGCCCTGCAAAAGTATTCATCCCCCTTGGTGTATGTCCTTTTTTGTCACATTACAAGCTGGAATTAAAATGGATTTTTGGAGGGTTAGCACCATTTGATTTACACAACATGCCTACCACTTTAAAGATGCACATTGTGACACAAACAATAATTAAGATGAAAAAAACAGAAATCTGGAGTGTGCATAGGTATTCACCACCTTTCGTATGAAACCCCTAAATAAGAGCTGGTCCAACCAATTCACTTCATAAGTCACATAATTATTTGATTAAGATCCACCTGTGTGCAATCAAAGTGTCACATGATCTGTCACATGATATCTGTATAAATCAACCTCTTCTAGAAGGACCCTGACTCTGCAACACTACTAAGCAAGCAACAGGAGAACCAAGAAGCACTCCAAACAGGCCAGAGACAAACTTGTGGAGAAGTATAGATCAGGGTTGGATTCTAAAAAATATCCTAAACTTTGAATATCCCAAGGAGCACCATTAAATCCATTGTAACAAAATGGAAAGAACATGGCACCACTACAAACCTGACAAGAGAAGGCCACCCACCAAAACTCACAGACCGGTAAAGGAGGGCATTAATCAGAGATGCAACAAAGACACCAAAGATAACACTGAAGGAGCTGCAAAGATCCACAGCGGATATGGGAGTATCTGTCCATAGGACCACTTTAAGCCATATACCCCACAGAGCGGGGATTTATGGAAGAGTGGCCAGAAAAAAGCCACTGATGAAGAAAACACGTTTGGAGTTTGCCCAACAGCATGTGGCAGGCTCCCCAAACACATGGAAGAGCATTCTCTGGTCAAATGAGACAAAAATTAAACTTTTTGGCCAGCATGGGAAATGCCATGTGTGGCGCAAACCCAACACCCTGAGAACACCATCCCTACAAAGATGGTGGCAACATGGTGGTGGCAGCATCATGCTCTGGGGATGTTTTTCATCTGCAGGGACAGGAAAGCTGGTCAGGACTGAAGGAAAGCTGGATGGCACTAAATACAGGGTAATTCTGGAGGAAAACCTGTTTGAGTCAGCCAGAGATTTCAGACTGGAATGAAGGTTCATGGTCCAGCAGGACAATAACCCGAAGCCTACTGCTAAAGCAACACTTGAGTGGTTTAAGGGGAAACATTTAAATGCATTGGAATGGCCTAGTCAAAGCCCAGACCTCAATCCAATTGAGAATCTGTGGTCAGACTTGAAGATTGCTGTTCACCAGCAGAACCCATCCAACTTGAAGGAGATGGAGCAGTTTTGCTTTGAGGAATGGGCAAAAATCCCATTGGCTAGATGTGGCAAGCTCATAGAGACTTATCCAAAGCGACTTGCAGCTATAATTGCCACAAAAGGTGGCTCTACAAAGTATTGACATTAAGGGGGTGAATAGTTATGCAAGCTGAAGTTTTCTGTTATTTTGTCCTATTTGTTGTTTGCTTCACAATAAAAAAAATCACATCTTCAAAGTTGTAGGCATGTTCTGTAAATGAAATGATGAAAACCCTCAAACAATCCATCTTAATTCCAGGTTGTGAGGCAACAAAACCTGAAAAATGCCAAGGGGGTGAATACTTTTGCAAGGCACTGTAAAATATGGTGGAAGGTCTGTGATGTTTTGGGGCTGTTTTTTTCTCCAAAGGCTCTGGAAATCTTGTTAGGGTACACAGCTTCATGGACTCCATGAAATTCCAGGACATTTTAAATCTGGCTGCCTCTGCCAGGAAACGAAAACTGGGTCATCACTGGATCTTCCAGCAGGGCAATGATCTGAAGCATATGTCCAAATCAACACAAAAATTGTTCCCTGAGCACAGAATTAAGCTTCTGCCATGGTCATCTCAGTCCCCTGACCTGAACCCCATTGAAAACCTGTGGGGTGAGCTGAAGAGGAGTGAACAAGAGGGCCTCGGACCCCTGGATGATCTGGAGAGATTGTGTAAAGAGGAATGGTCTCAGATGCCCTGCTCTGTATCTCCAACCTTATAAAATGTTATAGAAGAAGACTCAGTGCTATTTAATTGGCAAAGGGAGGTTGTACAAAGCATTAAATGCAGGAGTGGTGATCATTTTTGGCACATGTGGTTTTTGTTGAAAATAATTATTTCTTGGTGAGGGATTTGTTTTGCTCATTTTTTTTCAGTGAGATGAAGCAACTTGGGCGGCACGGTGGTGTAGTGGTTAGCGCTGTCGCCTCACAGCAAGAAGGTCCTGGGTTTGAGCCCCGGGGCCAGCGAGGGCCTTTCTGTGTGGAGTTTGCATGTTCTCCCCGTGTCTGCGTGGGTTTCCTCCGGGTGCTCCGGTTTCCCCCACAGTCCAAAGACATGCAGGTTAGGTTAACTGGTGACTCTAAATTGACCGTAGGTGTGAATGTGAGTATGAATGGTTGTCTGTGTCTATGTGTCAGCCCTGTGATGACCTGGCGACTTGTCCAGGGTGTACTCCGCCTTTCGCCCGTAGTCAGCTGGGATAGGCTCCAGCTTGCCTGCGACCCTGTAGAAGGATAAAGCGGCTAGAGATAATGAGATGAGATGAGATGAAGCAACTTCAACAAAAGATGGATTTTTTTATTACCCTTTGTACTAATCCTTACAAGGGGTGATAATAATTATGGAGGGCACTAACATAAATATAGTTTCTAAAATATTCAAACCAGCCCATCTGGCACCAACAATCATCCCACAGTCACATTTCCCCCCATCCTGATGTTTGATGCAAACTGAAACTCTTGACCTGTGTCTTTGTACCTGTACTCTGTACTGTATCTCCATGCATTGGGTTACTGCCACAGGATTGCATGAATGTGCAGGTGTACAGGTATTCCTAATAAAGTGGATGGTGAGTGTGTTTTTCTTGAATTGATTCCAGTTTCTCTCAAATCACTCAAACTGATTTTGTTAGCCAAATACAGTATCTGAAACCATTTTTTTAGCTACCAGAGGAAAGACTTGTTCTGATTTTGTTGAACCTTTTGTGCAAAACTCTACATACAAAACCCTTAATTTCTGCATTCGTTATATAAATGTGCTCATTCAGTAAGCACTAGGACTCAATACAATTAACCCAAGTCATCCAAACCTGAACTTTGGCTAATTAGCATACATATCTCCAGGTGGAATCACGATGAAACAACATTGTTCTCACAGCAATCAGAACCTCAGGCTAAATAAACAGACTCACAGGTGCATTTGCATGGTTTGGCACAATGGATCCCACTAATGAAAGAAGAGCTGCTGGGAGAGCTCAGTGGCAGTGCATGGAAAAACACAGCTAAACTGAGAGCCGAAGAAGGTGGTTACAGCTAGCTAGCTAGATGTATCAATAAAAAAATTCAGAATCCAAGGAATGCAAATAATCCAACAAAATATTACATTTACACATGACACCTACTGCAGGCTCCAAACAATTCTGACTGGCAATTTACTGATTGGCAGCTGGTTAAGAAGTTCCTCCCCCTTTGGGAGATCCACCAATGATCATAAAGAGAAGCCATGCATCTCAGAGGAACAAACGTTGAGCTGTCCATTCTTAATATATTTGATAGACTTTAGTGCTGTTCACTTTGTCATGAAAGAGATAAATTAGGAACTAGAAGGGCACCCGGTAGAGTGCATACTTCCGCCAAGCCACATATTATCAATTGGGTAGTGTCACTGTCATTGATAGGGCAGAGACTGTATGCCATCCCAACCACGGATGACTGTGGACTTGTCAAGAGGCAATGTCTCAAACATTGAAGATTGTCAAAGATAATAAAAAAATATGCTTTTATTTTATTGATTTCCATCCATCCATCCATTTTCTTCCACTTATCCAAAGTCAGGTCGTGGTGCCAGCAGGCTAAGCAGGGTATTCCAGGCGTCCTTCTGCCCAGCAATGCTTTCCAGTTCCTCCTGGGGGATCCCAACGTGCTCCCAGGCCAGATGAGATATGCAATTTGTCCAGCGTGTTCTGGGTCTACCCCGAGGTCTCCTCCCAGTTGGACATGCCTGGAAAACCTCCAAAGGAAAGCACCCAGGAGGCATCCTAAGCAGATGCAAGAACCACCTCAGCTGACTCCTTTTGACATGAAGGAGCAGTGGCTCTACTCCAAGATCCCTCTGGATATCTGAGCTCCTCACCCTAAGGGTGAGCCCAGTCACCCTATGGAGAAAGCTCATTTCAGCCACCCCCTCTGAAGAATCGCCACCTTAATGTGGTGGAGGGGTTTGGGTGTCCCGGTGATCCTGGGAGCTGTGTTGTTAGGGGCATTAGCCCCTGGTAGGGTCTCCCAAAGCAAATTGGTTCTAGGGGAGGGGCCAGACAAAGAGTGATTCAAGACCCCAGTGAAACAGCAAAAAAGGAGCTGCAGCACCTCACCCAGGAGTGGGAAACCAGGGCCTCCTCCTGGAGCCAGACCCGGGAGGGGAGCTTGCTGGCGAGCATCTGGTGGCAGGGCCTTGGCCCATGGGGCCTGGCCAGGCACAGCCTGAAGGATATCACATGGAGCCACCGCCATGTGGGCTCACCACCTGCAAGGACAGGCACCCAAGTCAGGTGCGTTGTGAGCCGGGTAGCAGGCAAAGGCAGGAGCCTGGGCATGCTGATCCTTGGCAGCACAGACTTTTATTGATTTAATTTTTGCAATATATTTTATATAAATCACACAAATCAGGGTATGTTCCACTATGGAAGCAGTATAGAAAAACGACACTCTTTATATATTGCTTGGTGGATTTTGTTGTCTTCTCATAATATGCCTGTGGTTCTGCTCTCACATGCCTGTCATACCTTGATTTTCCTGAGAAAAATGTGTGGAGAAATTATGAAATAGTTGACTGAGTGGTCTGAAGCATATTGATCCATTGGTGTAACTGAAACTGGTTTTCCTCCTTAAATAAATGAAGGCCCTCTGGCTTTTGACTTGCCTTTGTGCTTTGGTGCTAAATATTTGATTTTCTCAAGTGACCTGAGAGACCTTTCAGTTGGAAAGACATTTAACTTAGCCAAGCCTGCAGCAATCTTTAATGCTGTAATGCTGTTCAGCTTTGATACACTCTTTTCTGCAGGTTAGATGTGAGGATTCATGGATTTATTTCATTATTGAAGATTTGGCACAATTTCCACACACAGAATGACAGTTAAATAAATAAAAATACACCTAAACCTTGACCTCTAACCCTAACCTTAGAACCAAAGTGTAATACTGCTTTCATAACAATGACCAAGGTTGGACTGAGGTTGAACTGGACTTTTGTCAATTCAAATCCCCAGTCTTGACAATTCAGATAGGATTTTGGTCACAACCTGAGAGAGATGCCTAATAATTAACTCACAGGCTGTAAATGGGTAGGAGGGTTGCATGTCATATTCAGTGGACAGCTAAGGGTACAGTCACACTACAGCTTACGATGCTTCACCAAGCTTCAGGAAGTATTCCCAAACCCATCTGCGAGTATTCACTACTTAGTTTGCTGATGAAAACATCGCCACCAAATTTCAATGCATGCATTGAAATTTTTTACGATGTTTTTGGCTACACCAAAAAACAACTTGTAAAGCTTGGAGAACATTCACTGTGTATCGCACGATTGGTAGTGATGCTACCAATTTTTCATCGCCAAGTATTCACAAACCAACCCTGAGCTGTAGTGTGACCAGGCTCTAACTTTATCTACTTCCTGCACAGAGCCAACAGCACAACAAACAAGTGCGACAAGAGCAAAAACAATCAGGGACATTGTTGATCATATGGACCTTCTGCAGATCATAGTACTGCCAGTCCATCTGCCCAACATCATTCTGGTTTTTATTATGCTCATGGATCTTGGTGTAATTTTTCTTGAGAGCCTTGAGTTTGTTTGTGATTTGTTTTTGGCAGATGCCCCACTGATTCAGCAGCCTTGTTTTGTTTGCAGAGACAATGCTGCCCCTCACCATCCTGGTCATCTGCCTCTTGATCTCTTCCTCACCACAAACAGCCAGGACTTCAAAATCTTGCCAGATCTCCATGTTGATCCAATCATTGTTCACCACCAATGTATTTGAAAACTTTCCTGCCGCTATCGCACCTTTGTTTATGCGTAATAGTAACAATGAGATTCCTTTGTCCCGCCCTGGTTGTTAGCTACCCGGGTAGTGCCACTGACATTGAAATCGACCCTTATCCGACGCACCTTGAGAGATTAATACACAAACAATGAAGGTATAACCTTGATTGAACCTTGGTTTGAAAGGGGGATTAGTGTCAGAAGGGTTAGATCAAAGGCATTAGCTAACTTTTTTTGCACAAACATCCCCAAATGCACATTAAGTATTTGCTGTGACTCCAAGCCTGTCTCCACACTACTTTGGAATTTTATTCCAAATTTATAATTTAGGACTACTATAACTAACAATTGAACATTGAAATAATATTGGCTGGCTTTGTGTGGTATATCAGATATATTCCATTCAGCTAGCATGATACTGAATGAGTCGAAGACAAGTAGCTGAATGGAATATATCTGATATACCACAAAAAAAGCCAGCCAATATTATTATTATACATACACATTTGACAGAACAATTATAGATTTTATAAAAAGTTAAGAACAGGGGGGTAACTTACCAATTTTGAATGCTGATCGAATGTAATTCAATGTTCTGTCAATCCAGTGTACATGTACAAAGTCAAAGTTCTAACAATAAAAATGGTACAAGTCCAAAAAGCCTGAACAACAAGCCAACTTGTATACAAGCTATATACAGGTTGACAGTTCAAGTTCACAGTTACTTTTGGTAGTAGTTCATTGTTACATTGCAGTTGTTCAAAACAAAAGGGCTTTGCTGAGTGAAGTCCACGAGTGAAGTCCTCTTGTAAGTCTCCATCACTTTTCCTCACCTCCAAGTAGAACTTTGACAATATTTCTGCTATTGCTCTCTTTTCCAGATTTTCAGTGTCTGTTGGTATGTCTTTCTCTTGTAAATATGCATGAAGAATATCCAGTGAAGTTTTGGTAGCCTTTTGGGTGTTCAGCGTGTATTTCTCTTTAAATCTTCCACTTTTAATGAAGCAAACCTCATGGCCATGTTTGTGTACAAATTGTCACAGTCACTCGCTAGCGCAGAAGTTTTACATCTCCGACATGTCTCTTTTCCAGTTTTTTGATGTCCATTGGTATGTTTTTCTCAAGTAAATATGCGTGAAGAATATCCAGTGACATTTGGGTAGCCTTTTGGGTGTTCAGCATGTTTTTCACTTTCAAAATTCTCTCTAAATCTTCCGCTTTTAACGAAGCAAACCTCATGGCCATGTTTGTGTACAAACTGTCAGTCACTTGCTAGTGCATAAGTTTTACGTCTCCAACGTGTCTGTTTTCCAGTTTTTCGATGTCCGTTGGTATGTTTTTCTCTTGTAAATAATATGTGTGAAGAATATATAATGAAGTTTTGGTAGCCTTTCAGGTGTTTAGTTTCAGTTTTCATTTTATTTATTTAGTGCTTAAACCTAGCACTGAATTAACCCTATCTTCTCTCTTTCCCGGCGACAAAGAAACGATTGTGCACATGCGCAGCAGAAAAGTTTTGTCACTGGATCTTAGCATGAGCTCCAAAGTGTGACATTGTGTTGTCTTGACAACTTGCAATATTATAACAATATTGCATGCTCATTCTCCATTGGGGAGAGTGGCATAATACATGGAAGATAAGTGATATGATAATATTGCATGCCATCAATAAATGCGCTAGAAGGGAATAGAATACATGCTTTTATTCCATGGAAAAAGTGGCCTGTATGTATACAAATTGATCATATTTCACTAACATATGCAGAAGTTAAGTGATAACTAAAAACCAAAGAAATATTCTTTGCATTGACTTACTAGTCCATTTCTTGACACAGCTTTTCAAATCAGATGTGCTGGAATAGTTGCGTCTCATTTCCCCTACCGCATCCAGATCCAAACAATACATGGATTTTATCCAGCTTCACACAGTTAGGAGTTAAAAAAAAAAGCATTGCACGTAAAGAAACTCTGGGAACTCTGTTTTTGCAATTTATCAAAACATTTCTGTAGTACCAAATGACTTCTGTTATTTCAGTGCATCAGAGTCAGATTCAGTGTTGCAATGGGTCTAGCAAAGGTAGATGGCTGGAGACATTTGCTCATTTTTGTTTTTTTAATTGCTGCTCCTTCAATGCTAGTGCAGCTTGTCAGGATAGGGAAAAAGTCCAAAAATAGCATGTGCACTCTTAATATAAATATGTCCTGTTTGAATGAGAAATTTCAAAATGTTAGCACATAAATCCGTCTTCATAGTGAGAGAGATATTTGTAATATTACTACATACAGTATTTGTAATAAAACAAAAGAGGACATTTGCTATCATTGTTGATTTCGAGTCAAATTTCAAGTCAAATTACTTCTGAATTTCAGCCTTTAGCATGATCATTTATTTTGTGTTACAGCTGTCTGTGCACGTGAGCTTTTATGGAGTATTGTGGGTGTCACTACATGCAAATGAGCTGTGTCAGGTACTCACCTGACACAGCTACATAGTCATGTAACTATAAAGAAACTCAGCATTTCTGAAACCTTTATAAATTTGACAGAAATGTTTGTTAAGTTTGGCATACACAAAACTTTTCACACAACTTTACTAAAAGGTTGTAAAATGAGGCATTGTGAATTCCTCTCATGAACCCTTCGTAAATAGGTTAGGACAATAGTGTTAGAGCTTAGGGTGAAAGAGTTAGGGTTAGAATCAATATATTATTAGGGTGAAAGGAATACAGCTTTGGTTAAAGGCATTGGTGTAATTTATGAATCACTACTTAGGCAGGTTGATGGGGTGTGTGTGTCAAATCTATTATTATTATTATTATTATTATTATTATTATTATTTTATAAACTTTTGCTAGTTTGCTTAGTAATCAGTACTTTTAACAACTGTATAATAAATAAAACCATTATTTATTATACAGTTATTATTCAGGGCTGTAAATAGACCCTGTATAATGCAGGGTCTACGGTATTTACAGCCATGAATCCTGCATGGGCTCCAGATCCACTGCAATCGTCCATCCATCCATTATCTGTAACCACTTCATCCTGTGCAGGGTCGCAGACAAACTGGAGCCTATCCCAGCTGACTATGGGCGAGAGGCGGGGTACACCCTGGACAAGTCGCCAGGTCATCACAGAGCTGACACATAGAGACAAACAACCATTCACATTCATACCTACGGTCAATTTAGAGCCACTAATTAGCCTAACCTGCATGTCTTTGGACTATGGGGGAAACCAGAGTACCTGGAGGAAACCCACGCAGACACGGGGAGAACACGCAAACTCCACACAGAAAGGCCCTCGTCAACCACTGGGCTCGAACCCAGAACCTTCCTGTTGTGAGGTGACAATGCTAACCACTACACCACATCGTGACCCTGATAAAGTAGTTGAATAAATGAATGAATGGTTTTATAATAAATGAAGGTTGTCCATATTGGTTTAACTTTTCATCTAAATCTGGGTTTATTATTCAACTTTATAATGTAACATGCAAAACTTTTTAAAGGTGTCAAATTGCAATATAACAGCATTTCTATTGTGCACCAATACCTAGTTATAATACATTTAAAGTTTTTTTTTAAAGGCTGAACATGACTATTTATACAGTGTCAGATAGAGGGGTTCAAGTTTCATCTCCAGTTTCATTTGCAATGTGTTTGTCAGGCTGTGAACAAGGTCATGTTTGGCTTTTTTTCCTTCAGATTTTTCCAGGTCAACATCACAACTTACACAGTATATATCTCTCAGGGAAAAGTGTGTTTATGGCACAGTTTTAAACAGTAAATTCTCTGCATTTCATTGTGAACATTTATATATGTGGTTACCTGACACAACAAAAAACACCAGTATGAAATATAATATGTGAAGTTACTTTTCAGTGTTTAGTCATTTGTATTTGCCAGTTTAACTATTTCAGTGTCTGATAGTATGCTATCTTTTATGGCAGGTTATAATGATTTTAAACAGATTAAATATACATTTGAAATTATTCTTGTTTACTGTTACATACCATTTAATCTTTCATTTTTATAAACACACAGTTTCAGGGGTGGACAAATCATTGTCCCCATCCCATTTTTACATAGCTAACATGATGTAAAAAAGGATGACAAGATACAGTAGTTAGCTAGTTCATTGAAGAACAAGTGTATGCCCATTAGGCATGTAGCAATATATTGCGTGATTATAAATGGTGATACAATTTATGATGATTCGAATTGATGAAATAAAAAGTGAATCGTGATTATTATCAGGCTGTGTAATCTCTTAGTTTTTGCAACCTGTAATTGTGTGGTTTAGACACCAGAAGGTGCAATGACGTAAAATAGTGGGAAAGTACATGGCTTCACCATAAGCAGAAGTAACACAACTCTAATGGTGAAAAAATACATGAAAACAGATCTAAAATGGGAAAGAGCTATTGTGTGATTGACTGTACAAATAGATTTAATAAGAAATCGTCGCTTGATTTTTACAGACTGTTGAAAACTAAAGCAAATGGAGGTAGTGTAAATGTTCATAAAAGTTCATTAAGAAAAGGCCTATTTGTTATTAACTTGTTTCATTTGTAATAAAAGGAATAGTTTAGTTAAAGGTAGACTGCCTTTCAGATTTTTCAAGCTTAGGTCATAAAAATAATTTTCCCTGACACCCAATTATTTTTGTTTAGTGGACCGAAAGCTACTGAACTCGAATCACAGACTTCCAATTTTATTAGATTTAAAAAAAAATAGAATAATTAATGATTTTTCATTAATAATGAAAAATAGCTATTTTTTCTTGCTTCAACATGATCCAATTCAAGATACTACGTCATGTATCATGTGGTGGGCTTTCCCCGTTTGCGCAAGGCATTGTGGGATACAAATTTGAAACAGGAGAGGAAAATGGAGGACATGAGTGTGTGAATGCAAAATGAAAGACCAACTACAGTAACGGAAAGTGAGAAGAAAAAACATTATGTTGTGAAGGAAAGGAAACACAGGACCAAATTAATAAATATCGGTGGTCAGCTAGCACCTCGGTGTGATCAGCTGTTCTTTTAGTGACAGAATGATGGAACTGTCAGTACACGGTCAAAGGTAAACCTGTAGATGGCAGTAATGCAACATTGGATGCCAGCTGCCATAAAACCCAAAAGAAGAGGAAGAAGAAAAAGAACGTGGTAAACCTGCGCATGTGCACACTGGACTTCCTCTGTCTGCTTGACTGCGCGAAGTGAGCGATTTCATGTATGTTATTTGCAAGGGAATCCCCTCAAATTAAATAACTTCCCAGCCACAGAATGGCCTGGGTTTTTTTTTTTAGATATTGCAGAAATAATAAACATATATCACAAAGACTAAATTTCAGCGGGAATGACATTTCACCAATTTTATGAAATCAAAGGCTGTATAGCTTTAATAGGATATTTTACTCCAACCTTTACAAATGTGGGTAAATAATAATTGTTGGTGAGTATGAAAATGAAACAAAAGGGGTTTTTTTATCTAACAAAAGTAATGTTTAAATCGATAAAGAATAGGAAAGTAAATGTTTTAATGTTTTTTTTGGTAATAAAATTTTCTTCATTTAATATTTGTTCAGAAATATCATGGCAAAATCAAATTGTGAATTGGGTGACTCGTTATATGCCTAATGCCCATTATTGTCTTCTAAGAAATTTTCTAACATAACACATCAACAAAAAGTCAGCAAGGGCTGCCAGGGCTGCGAATTTTTCCACCACTTGATGCTGTTTCAGTAAATCAATGACTGTCATGAATTTAATGTCACGTTTTATCATTCTGAGAAGTGTTTATGAAAGTCTTACATTCTTCCATCCTGATGCTGCCATCAACTTAGTCAGAGGAGTAGTATGGTGTATATGAAAAAGTAATGATATGTATTTATGCATGTCTGTGTTTCTGATTCAAGCTTTCTGAATGACAGGAGATATGTTTAAAAATGAAAAGGAAAGAGATGTGACTTAGCTGTTCTTTCTGTGTCTTGCAAGAGCTACCGTATGATTTATTTGCTTCAGTCTCTGGGAAAAGAATTCTAAATCACTGCATCGCAGTTGAATAATCAGGATGTAAATTGGTTTGATCCAGATTATTAAGTGTGCTTAGTGTTGGCTTCAAATGCAGCATTGATTTCTTTTCTGTAGAAAATTCAATGCAGACACAGCTTTGTAAATATTGTTAAAAAGTGCATTTCATTGCTGTAGCTATTAATGGTGCTCCAAATACTAGAAGTTGCCAGATTTGCAGCAGAGACTCAGTAAAACAGCTGAGGAGGCTTAATATAACGCTGTTCACTATAATGCTGATAACCTTATTAATCATGGCATTGTGTCTGTAGATCCCAGAAGCAGGAACATAAAACAGTGACATTACTGCATCTGGAGCTTTTATGTTGTCCAGTAAAAGTCTGAAGCTACACTTTCTAAGATGAGGAATAGTCCAGTGGGGTTTGTGCACTCACAGTTGTGTGGTCTGCTTGTAAAAACCTTGTGAGAATTGGCTTATGGGAAAATGTTCTTTAAATCTCGTTGAAAATGTAATAATGTAATAATCTTATAATCTTCCATGCGTAAAAATCAACCTGAAAACTGAATATATGAGCCGATGAGCTGTTAGGCTTAACTGCAGGAAATGAATCTGTTATGGTGTGTGCATCTGAAGGGTTGAAAATTCAATGTTAACAAGGGGCTTCATTTCTTCCCAATTAACCTGTGAATGAGAATTTATCGCATGGTCTCTCAGGGAGAAATAATACAGCTGAGGTAGGGAATAAATAAGGAATGAAATATGACAAGGTGTGATCTTATGGGAAAACAATCAACAATTGGAATTAAGCAATTTACCAACACTACAGCAATTGGCAGTGACAGCCATAGACATATAAACATAGACGCCACATTCTGCGTAGAATCATACGTCATCCTCGGCGCCATATTGGATGTGGCAAAGTGGAGATTCTTCAACTGTCTCTGGTATAGCGTCTAGACAGTAGCCGAGAATAAAGATGCCTCATTCATGTGCTGCGTTTAACTGTACCAACAGGTTTACCGTCCAAACGAGATCACATGGGATTACCTTTCACAGGTGAGACTGGAAAAATACTTTTCATTGTATTTGGTCATTATAACATAATTTTACGAACAGATTTTTCTGACTTTGTGGCTAATATGAAGGATTTTGACAGAACAGGTCAGACAGTCAGGATCAGAGAGGGAGCTGTTCTTCAGTCTTCAGTTTCCCAGCTCATCTCCACCGGGTAGGTGTATAGTTATAAGCAGTGAGAATTAGATAATACAGTGCCACACTATGATGAACGTTTTTGAACGTATGATGAATGTTTTTAACCTTTCTGAATGTGAAGGAATCAGTGATGTGTTTTGTTTTGGTATGACGTTAGAACCTGGCCGAACTCTTTGGCGGTCATTCAGCTCACTTTATTCAATGAGAGTAGGTCTGTGTGGTGACTCAATAAATAAAACAGTAAATTTTTATTTTCATTCACTATTTCCAGTGTTTCCACTATTTCCATCATTTATCATATTCAGTCTTGTAGGTTGGTTATTGTGGCTTCAGGTTTTAGTAGCTTGCTACGGTATGCTGACTGATTAGCTTACCTGAGCTGTCTATCGCGTATCTGTCGCTAGTTTGCAGTGTACAGGGTATTTCGCACACTATTTATAACCATCACATTAAAAGTTATGTGTTGTTTTGATGCCTGTTTGTTTCCCAAATATATACGTGTCTTAATGGGTGAATAAAAGGCATTGAGTTAAATATTATTGTAGAAAGGGGCTTTATGAAGTTCAGTCCATTTACTTGCATTGTTTTACGGGGAAGATTTGCCACATCCAATATGGCAGACACTCTGACGTATCTCAGCAAGGGGGCCACCAGCTCAGTGTGGCGTCTATGTTTATATGTCTATGGTGACAGCATTTTGTCAAAATGAACAATTTTTTAATACATTTATGGTTGCATTTAATATTATAGAAACATGTCTGTAAAGCATATTAGTACCTTTTATTGCTTATGTAATAATATCTATGGCACCTCATTCTCTCAAAAGTCTTTCTTTTTCTCCCTCTTGATGCGAATAAGACAAAATACAGAGAAAATCCACAGCCCTCTGTCCTCAAGGCTTTTTTAATGTTGGAAATTTCAAAATTACAGCTTTAACCTCTGACTATTACAAAGCACTGGTACAGGAAATTCTACATAAACTCCATATTATGTTACTGTATAACTCTTTGTTGCTATAGAAATTATCTTTTTTCTGTTTGAACCTTAAAGCAGTTACTAATGTCCTTCTGTAATGTTGTTATGAAAATAATCCATGCACAGCTATTGTGATGCAGACGCAGATTATTCTTTATAGCACATCACAACGAGAAGTGTGTTGTTCTGCTCATACAGTGTCCTGCAAAAGTATGCATTCCCCTTGGTGTTTGTCCTGTGTTATCACATTACAAACTGGAATTAAAATGGATTTTGGGGGGTTAGCACCATTTGATTACAACATGCTTACCACTTTAAAGGTGCAAATTGTTGTTTTATTGTGACACAAACAATAATTAAGATGAAAAAACAGAAATCTGGAGTGTGCATAGGTATTCACCCCCTTTCGTATGAAACCCCTAAATAAGAGCTGGTCCAACCAATTCACTTCATAACTCACCTAATTAGTTGATTAAGATCTACCTGTGTGCAATCAAAGTGTCACATGATCTGTCACATGATCTCTGTATAAATCAACCTGTTCTGGAAGGACCCTGACTCTGTTACACTACAAAGCAAGCAACATGAAAACCAAGGAGCACTCCAAACAGCTCAGAGACAAAGTTGTGGAGAAGTATAGATCAGGGTTGGGTTATAAAAAAAAAAAAATACCCAAACTTTGGATATCCCACAGAGCACCATTAAAGCCACTGTAGCAAAATGGAAAGACTGTGTCACTTTAAGCCCTACACTCCACAGAGCGGGGCTTTATGGAAGAGTGGCCAGAAAAAAAGCCATTGCTTAAGAAAACATGTTTGGAGTTTGCCCAACAGCATGTGGCAGACTCCCTAAACACATGGAAGAAGATTCTCTGGTCAGATGAGACTAAAATTGATCTTTTTGTCCATCATGGGAAATGCTATGTGTGGCGCAAACCCAACACCCTGAGAACACCATTTCTACAGTGAAGCATGGTGGTGGCAGCATCATGCTGTGGGGATATTTTTCATCTGCAGGGACAGGAAAGCTGGTCAGGACTGAAGGAAAGCTGGATGGCACTAAATATAGGGCAATTCTGGAGGGAAACCTGTTTGAGTCAGCCAGAGGTTTGAGACTGGGACAAAGGTTCACGTTCCAGCAAGGCAATGACCCTAAACATACTGCTACAGCTACACTGGAGTGGTTTAAAGGGAAACATTTAAATGTCTTGGAATGGCCTAATCAAAGCCCAGACCTGAATCCAATTGAGAATCTGTGGCATAACTTAAAGATTGCTGTACACCAACGCAACTTGAAGGAGTTGGAGCAGTTTTGCCTTGAGGAATGGGCAAGAATCCCAGTCGCTAGATGTGCTAAGCTAATAGAGACATACCCCAAGAGACTTGCAGCTGGAATTGCAGCAAAAGGTGGCTCTACAAAGTATTGACTTTGGGGGGTGAATACCTATGCATACTCCAGATTTCTGTTTTCTCATCTTAATTATTGTTTGTCTCATAATAAAACAACAATTTTCACCTTTAAAGTTGTAGGTGTGTTGTGTAAATCAAATGGTGCTAACCCTCCAAAAATCCATTTTAATTCCAGCTTGTAATACAACAAAAAAAGGACAAACACCAAGGGGGATGAATACTTTTGCAAGATACTGTATCACAGCAATCTGCCAACAATTACAATGTTTAATTTTTAATTGATTCTAGTTACTTTTAATGTTGTGGAATGTCTGTGAGACAAGTTAGTTCCTGTTATTGCTTGCACTCCCCAGCCACTTTAATAGGAACTTGCTCTTGATTATAAGATTCCTGTTCTTGGCTGCAGGAGTGGAACCCAATGTGCTCTTCTACTGTTGCATGCTGAGATGCTTTTCTGCTCACCACGATTGCAAAGAGCTGCTAAGATTGCTATATCCTTTCTGGCAGCTCGAACCAATCTAGCCATTTTCCTCTGACCTGTCTTATCAGCAAGATGTTTGTTTCCGCCCGCAGAACTGTCACTCACTCAATGTTTTGTGTTTTTCATACCATTCTCTAGACACTGCAAAGTCTAGAGAGTGTTGTGTGTGAAAACCCCAGGAGATCAGCAGTTTCTGAAATACTCAAACCAGTCCACCTGGCTCAAACCAACACCCATGGTACAGTGAAAGTCACACTTTGAGATCACAATTTTTCTCATTCTGATGTTTGAAGTGAACATTAACTGAAGCTCTTGATTTGTATCTGCATGATTTGATGCATTGTGCTGCTGTCAAGGGATTGGCTGATTAGAGAACTGCATAAAACTGCAAGCATATGGGTGTACCTAATAAAGTGGCTGGTGAGTGTACATTATAGCACCTGTAAACAGTCGTTCCTTCACTTGGCTCTTTTTATTCTCTGTGTGGGTACATTAATAAGACAGGAAAAAAAAACAAATCTAGCTAGTGTACTGCTACTGAGAAACCAGAATTCAAAAAAAAAAAAAGCCTCTGACTTTTGTGTGGTGGAAAAGTTACTGACCATTACAAATATTCAGTCATGCTGTGGAATGAAGAAAATTAATCAACACATTCAAAACCGGCGGCACGGTGGTGTAGTGGTTAGTGCTGTCGCCTCACAGCAAGAAGGTCCGGGTTCGAGCCCCGTGGCTGGTGAGGGCCTTTCTGTGTGGAGTTTGCATGTTCTCCCCATATCCACGTGGGTTTCCTTCGGGTGCTCCGGTTTCCCCCACAGTCCAAAGACATGCAGGTTAGGTTAACTGGTGACTCTAAATTGACCGTAGGTGTGAATGTGAGTGTGAATGGTTGTCTGTGTCTATGTGTCAGCCCTGTGATGACCTGGCGACTTGTCCAGGGTGTACCCTGCCTTTCACCCGTAGTCAGCTGGGATAGGCTCCAGCTTGCTTGCGACCCTGTAGAACAGGATAAAGCGGCTAGAGATAATGAAATGAGATGAGATGAGACATTCAAAGCCATGATAACTAGAATTAAACAGTCCTGCGGTACAAGATGTTGTTAAAGTACAATGTGTAGTCCATTTGGATGATGTTGTGTTGAATTGTGTAAAGCTGCATAATGTTGCTCTACGTTACATTGTGTTGCATTTTGTTGTGTTGTGTAACATTGTTACATTACGTTATTTTGTGTTAAATTTGTTGTTCTATTTTCATGTACATGGATGGTATGTCAATAAAAATCTCTGGAACTGTACTGGAGAGATCTCATCTCATCTCATTATCTCTAGCCGCTTTATCCTTCTACAGGGTCGCAGGCAAGCTGGAGCCTATCCCAGCTGACTACGGGTGAAAGGCGGGGTACACCCTGGACAAGTCGCCAGGTCATCACAGGGCTGACACATAGACACAGACAACCATTCACACTCACATTCACACCTACGGTCAATTTAGAGTCACCAGTTAACCTAACCTGCATGTCTTTGGACTGTGGGGGAAACCGGAGCACCCGGAGGAAACCCACGCGGACACGGGGAGAACATGCAAACTCCGCACAGAAAGGCCCTCGCCGGCCCCGGGGCTCGAACCCAGGACCTTCTTGCTGTGAGGCAACAGCGCTAACCACTACACCACCGTGCCGCCCACTACTGGAGAGATGAACAACATTTTTCCAAATGAAATTTCCTGTTTGTGTTTTGATGATAGTGGTCAAGAGTGCTGTCTAAAAGTGTTGGTTTGTGAAGAACACAATATATGATTTAAAATCATTTTCATCCTCATCAAGTCATTCAGTGAGTCCTCATGCGTTGTGGAAGAGGGAGGCGGGGTCATCCTGAAACAGACCACTCTTAGAAGGATAGAAATGCTTCATCATCTCTTGTGTTCTTGTACTATCATAGTGTAAATTGTCATGTTTTCCCGTATAGCATTGACACACAATATCTTCTAGTTAAAGCTGTAAATTTATTCCTCATCTTTTACTTCAGAGAGAGGATTTTGACAGACGAGCGCGTCCAACTGAATGTGGTGCTATCATCCTACATAAAATCCAGAGTGAGACAGATAGACGGAGACTGAATACTCCCACATCTCTTTCCCAATATAAGACACATTTTTCAACTGTAATAGTGTGTGGCCTTGTTTTCATGTACTGGACTGTTTCCTCTACTGTGATGGAGAGATAAGGAAAGAGCTAGGGACATGTGGAGAGAAAAAAGAGAGACAGCCAGGAGACTTGATAAAATAGTGGCAAAATCAAGATATGTTGATTTTGTTTCCTAGTGGCTTTCAGCCTTTGAAACAGGACTCAATAACACCTTCCTGCAATTTATCAATCAATATCTGTACTGATTGGCTGGTAATTTGGGCTTTGAATCCTTCAGATTTTTAGCTTAGTGTCAGTAAACCCTCTGAAACTGTCCAAACTACAAACATGGACACCATGGACTACACTTCCCAGAACTCACAGTGCCCTCTGTCTCCCGATTATTGAACTCAGCTGTCACTCATCATTCCAATTAGCCCCCCCCCCAGCCTATATAAACCTCTCGCTCACTCACTCACCCCCATTTATTTAAATAAATTTAAAAAAAAAGCATGTTTTTTCTTGTGCATGCATTATTGTTCTAAAAATGGTACATGTTGCTGAATTGCATTCAATGAAAATGTAGGGCATGGACTATTTGATGATGCTGGAACTCTGTAAGGATTAAAACACTTGGGGGTGGGAACAGAGGTGTTATAGGAAGATAATCTAAGGTGGGATGGAAGGAAGTGGAGATACTGTTACCATCATGGAGTTGATTATTTTCCTAAAACAGTATGTTGTGAAGTGGTTTAATTCATATTTTTTTTTAAATCATTGAAAGATATATTACATGGTGGCACAAAATAATAATAATAATAAGTTCAGTTCATATAGCACCTTTCATTAACCCATGGACGCTTTCCACAGGAGTTACAAAAAAAAAAGCCACACTAGGAAGAGTAGTGTGAGGTAAAGAGAAAAGTTGAATATGAAGTCTGTCTTTGAGTGGTGAATGTATGTTTCACGAGTAAGCCAAGTGAACGAGTGAAATATTTCTCAACATGAGATGTACTTCATATCTTTGTGTGACTGTGTAATATTATATAGACACACATACAAGCTAATCAAAATAATTTTAATTTTGAACCAGTTCACCATTTTGACAACGTGCGTCTAGTCAGTTGGAAAACATTGGGAGCGACATCAGAGTGAAATATCTGGAGTTATTATACATACAGGGCACGTCTTCCATGGAATAAAAAAAACATATTCTATTCCCTTCTAGCAGGTTTCATTCACTTGGTTTGTTAGCATATCACTTATCCTACATGTATTGTCACTCTACCCAATGGAGAACGAGCACTGAATATGGTTTACGATATTGCCACTTTACAATACGAAAGGCTGTATAGCTTTAAATGGCATATACTACATAAATCTTGTAGAATTTCATTTATCTGATTTAAATCTATAAAATACAGACAGAAAACACTGTATATATCCACCTGGTCCACCAATGTCTCAGTGATTATTATTCTGTTTGATAGACTTTTATTTGAATAAAGTCTGAAATTAGATTAGTACCCAAGTCTTGGAAGGATTCATGTCCACCTCTTTGCCCTTATTACCAAGAAACCCATTCAACCAAGACTGATGCCAGAGGGTTAGAAATAAGGAAGTGCACCATGTCTCAGGAATGGAAGCCTGCAGAGTGAAAATGGCAGTCCATCTTCTGATGAAAGTGCAGTGTCTGCCACCATTCTCCGAGCTGCCAGTTAATGCTGAAGGATGACGTGTCTTATAGCTTTATCAGCCTCAATCATCTTCAGAGAGGCCTAAATGAGGACACAGTCTCTCTATCGTCACTCCATTGCAAGCTGAGAAAACAAGGTCAAAAAAGTCTCTCTGCTTCTCTTTCTCTACACTCCAGATATATCAGCAGTGCACCTTCATAACTATCAATCAGTGATCCTTGATGTATTGCTGTTATTTCAGCTTCAGGCTGCTCTATCTGCACTCTAATTTGATTTGAAAGTGATTCTTCCTTTTTTTGAGAATGGCAAGAGCTTTTATTTGACAAGAAGAGTGGAGTCAAATTTACTGAACTTCTCCACTACATAATTTAGATATCTGTTATGGCTATGATGTGTGCATGTTTCTCTACTTGCATTTCTGCCCAGGTACAGCCCTCCTCCTTTGCTACTGTGGAAGCGGGTGATTGAACGCACCGGTCTTTAATTTGCCTGTCAGCACTGCAGGGGTTAAAAGGCTGGCCCAAACCTACCGCCAAGACCAGTGGGCCAGACACGAGCTCACAGTTTATCTGTGTGGTGTATTGTGTTGGAGCTCTTGTGTGTTGTTGACTATGTATGGTGTGTTGGCAGTATTTTTGCTGTGTTCTTCTGACTGTGTAGTGCATGTGTGTGTGGAGTGTTTACAGTGTGTGCCAGGGTTGGCATTGCTCTCGATTGGGAGTGTGTTTGTTTTGGCAGGTTTTCTTCAGTTTCTTTCTCTTTAGTTTTGGGCCGATGTTTCGGCATCTTTTCTTTGAACTCTTATTTTGACGTAAAATAAACCTTTCAATTTATACATCTACTTCCCTGTTTGTGATTGATTTTCATTCTTTAGTTTAAACTGTTATGTTCTCTACAACCCCTAGCCTTTTGCTTTTGGGAGATGTAACAATATCATTAAATGATGCGCATACACAGCATTTGGATAAATGTAGCATGGTGGTGTAGTCTGTAAGAAATATATAGCAGTTTGCTTGGGAATTCACTTGGACCACTGATCACTGTACATAATAATTAGAAGCCCTATTCATTCATTAATTCATTCAATTTTAATAACTGGTTTATCCTGGTCAGGATTATGGTGGATCTATCCTGGGAACACTGAGCGTGAGATGGAAATACACCCTAGATTAATGAGAAAAGCTTTTTATTGTCTCAGTACATTGGGATAATACCAAGCCAGTGATGTAGAGTACTGAAGTGAATCATCACTGTAGCCATTTTATCCTGGTCAAGGTCATATTAGATCCACAGCCTATTCCAGAAATACTGAGCATGTTGCACCCTCTTTCCCAACTTAACCCAAATTAGAATAGCTGATCCACCTTTTTGGGGGCGGCATGGTGGTGTAGTGGTTAGCGCTGTCACCTCACAGCAAGAAGGTCCGGGTTTGAGCCCTGTGGCCGACGAGGGCCTTTCTGTGCGGAGTTTGCATGTTCTCCCCGCGTCCGCGTGAGTTTCCTCCGGGTGCTCTGGTTTCCCCCACAGTCCAAAGACATGCAGGTTAGGTTAACTGGTGACTCTAAATTGACCGTAGGTGTGAATGTGAGTGTGAATGGTTGTCTGTGTCTATGTGTCAGCCCTGTGATGACCTGGCGACTTGTCCAGGGTGTACCCTGCCTTTCACCCGTAGTCAGCTGGGATAGGCTCCAGCTTGCTTGCGACCCTGTAGAACAGGATAAAGCGGCTAGAGATAATGAAATGAGATGAGATGAGACATTCAAAGCCATGATAACTAGAATTAAACAGTCCTGCGGTACAAGATGTTGTTAAAGTACAATGTGTAGTCCATTTGGATGATGTTGTGTTGAATTGTGTAAAGCTGCATAATGTTGCTCTACGTTACATTGTGTTGCATTTTGTTGTGTTGTGTAACATTGTTACATTACGTTAATTTGTTGTTCTATTTTCATGTACATGGATGGTATGTCAATAAAAATCTCTGGAACTGTACTGGAGAGATCTCATCTCATCTCATTATCTCTCATTACCCTGCCTTTCGCCCATAGTCAGCTGGGATAGGCTCCAGCTTGTCTACAACCCTGTAGAACAGGATAAAGCCACTAGAGATAAAGAGATGAGATGAGATCCACCTTTTGGGAGGAAGAAGGAAACCAGAGGAAGCCTGAGGACCCTGCAGCAACACTACCTGCTGTGCCTTAGAAAATTTGAGTCAACAAACACACCTGGTGTTTTATTTTCATCACAAAGATGATCTTATAGTGAAGGCTAGAGCACATGGCCAGCTGTTGGTGGGAAGTCCCAGTGCTGGGCTAGAAGGCCAAACAGCAGGGTAATTGGGTCTGTTGATGCTAAGAGGGTAAATTCAGATACATGGTCCAGAGGACATTAGATTTAATTTCTACGATCCTCAAACCCAGGACTCTGTCCAATTAGAGCTGCAGTGACTGCAAGGTTTGAGAGAAACAAATCACTGATCCAGATTGAGTTTTCTGTGACCAGTTAATGAGAAGTGTTTCATTACAGCTGTTGCTCATCTGCAACTTGTTCTCCTCTGTCATTAAACTCGTTGTATCCATTCAAGCATCATTTTCATTTCAACAGGATAATTTTTTGATGATCCTGGCTCTGAACTGCTGAGAAAAGCCAGGCGGTTTGTTTGTGGTTAATCACAGATTTTCTTGGCTGGGTGGATGTGTGGTCATAAGGAAGGCTAACTGGCATGACTGAAAACAGTTTTTCTTGACTTTGGCGAGGGAGTTTGGATCATTTTCTATATAATTATTCCAAGGGTCAATGAAGTAACATAAGCATATTAAGTGTATGTGTTGTATTACAAGCTGAAGAACTTGCCATCCTTACATATATTTTATCAGTATAGGGATGATTACCTCAATATCTCAAAGTGGTACAGCATTTATGAAAGAGAACCTAATTCTCTTTCTTTTCTGGCTGTATCACTAGCCACTAATTTCACAAGGTCATATAAAAAGAATGGAAGCTTTAAACATCCCACTAAGCAAAAGTGAATGCTAAATACTATCCCTTACTATAAACCACGGACTTCGTCAAGTATGAAAATTAAATACGTTCTGTATTATACCCATTCAGATAAAAGCCAAATTACTGAAATCACTCTTTCTTGCTCAGGAAAACTGCCACTCTGTGGTAGGCCTACTTTATGAGAAATAGACTTCATAACACTACCCATTGCATTATTGAGCTATAAAATATTTTAATAGCGACAGGAGTTTGTAAATGGTATTTCATTGAGCATTGTTATTCATCTATAATGAAGGTTTTGTAATGTAATGTGATGTCCTGTTAATAAACAGAAAACGGTCAATAACAAAGCAACAAAAATTTTGTTTACTCTATATGAGGAACAAAAGCTGCCAAACATGACAAAGTTTTATCCTTAATATTGTAGTTACATTAGTTGTATTAGATTACATTGTATTACATTATACTACATTTGCATTGGGAGTGAAAAATAAAGCAGGCTGTTCTTTTTGAAATTGCGAAGATGTTTGTAGATTGCATTCTTTAACACAGAGGATTTTGAAATGAAGGCTGGGAGATTGCATGATAGAGGTGCCATTAGGCCTTGTCACTCTGAAAAATGAAGCTGTCTTTTGTCATTTTCAGTACTGAAGCTAAAAAAATCCTCATTATCTCAATTTAAGGTTTCTTTGCTGAAACTGGTTGTATGTTGCTCTGAAATGATTAACAGGGTTGAAAGTAGTGTTGTAGTACTCAAGACTGGTCTCAAGACCACTTTTTGAAGGTCTTGGCCTCGTCTGGGAATCCACTGTATTTTTACTCGGTCTTGTCTCAGACATAAGACTCAGGATTTTATTTCAAGATCACAACTGAGGGGATTTCACTAAATTGCTGATACATTGTCCTATTTATTTATTTGCATCGTTACTGTGATTGGGTGTAAAATTTCCTGCTTCAAATGTGACCAATAACGTGACTTATTGCTAATTGGAAAGTTTTCTTCCTGTTAACAGCCGTCACCCCTCCCCCACCCATTCACCATACTGGTCTGGTCCATACTTGTCTTGGGGTGTATTCAGACCAGGATAGTTCGATAGTTCACTTGCTTTGGTCCGAACCAAATGTTTTTTTTTTTTTTTTTTTCATTTTGGTGCGGTTCGCTTTCACACTGTACATTTTAGTAAGCGGACCAAAATCTGTCAACAAAGCCATGTGCCCTGAGGTCGTTCAGCTATTGGTCAGAGACGACACGCGCACAAAGCGTTAAGTTCAAAAGTAGTCATGGAGGCTTTCCGTGCTGTTATTCTTTTTAATGTCATCAAAGCTATATGTTTTTTTTCCAGTTTTTACTGTTTTCACAATTGTGCGATTACTATGTTGTTGTACAAGTAATTTATCAACGACGACTTCAAAGGGCAAGGCGGCTACGGAGGATAGCTCTGATGAGCGCACATCATGTTGTGACAGTTCTGGCTCTTCACGCAAGACGGAGGAGGTATGTGTCGGGATATTCGCCTTATCCATCGTAATAGATGAATTTCTTTTTTGCGTCGCTAGTACCGCCACTTTTTGAAAGAATGTCCCTGATTTTAATGTAGGTCTGACGGAGTTTCTTCACTTTTAGCCGACATTGTTCTGGGGAGCGCGTGAACCCCTTCTCCTTCATTTTCTCACTGAATACAGCAAACACGTCGGCATTTTTGTGTGTTCTCTCCAAAAGCTCAGATATGTGGACATCTGCCCATATATCCACAAGGGTACGCATTTCTTCCTCGGCCCACGTTTGCCCCCTACTCATTTTTTGTACTCTGTAGTCTAGCCTACCACTGGTCTGAATGACTGAACGACTGTTGTAAGGTTCCCTTGACAACCGAAACAGTGTTTGCACTTTGCGGTGGAGTGTCAAGACTCTGTTTCCCATAATGCTCGACAAATGACGGAAGCTCCCGAGGTACACAAAAGCAAAACTGTCAGATTAGGTCCGGTCTGCTTTCACACCTCCAAAAGGTCCGCACCAGGGTTCCTTTGGTCCGGACTGAGTCCAACCTTGCAGCTCGGTCTCGGTCCGCTTGTTTGGTCTGGACCAGAGTTCGGTGGTTTGTATTCAGACCAACCCAAAAGGTCCGGATCAAGGGAAATTTGGTTCGTTTAGTCATTTGGTCCGGACCAAACAACGTAGGTGTGAATACGCCCTTGGTCTCAATACACTTTGGTCTTGGTCATGACTCATTCTCAGTTTAGGTGGTCTTGATGACAACACTAGTTGAAAGTAACAGGTTTGAATTTACTGAGTTAGCCAATACACAAAATGTGGTTATCTAGTATTCACACTAATGACATGAGGACATCCTAGCAATGAAACTTTTAATTATTAAATTACTTTGTCTATAATTTCCGTTACATGGTTGTACTTTTCAAGTAGATGATGCAACTTCTTGAACACTTAGAACATTCCAGATATTTTTAAAAGGAGTTAATGTATTCAGGTAACAGGGTTATGTGAATGTTGGGATACTATAAATGTACATTTTTTTTAATAATGGATGAGCCATGAAAATGTATAAGATGTTAAATGGATTCATACAATAAAGCAAAAATACTGTAATAAGATTTTTAAAATATTGTTTAAAATATTTAATCTACTTCTAGTGAGTTGGGACAGGGAAAATGCTTTTTTCTACAGTGCTGTAGATAGAGAAGTTATACCTACAGTATGTTTAAAATTTCTTTAACCATTACATGACATATTAAAATATTTGTAAATGCAATAATCAGTGGGATGCAAATGGAACCTCAGTCATGGAATCACACAGATAAAGCTTCGATGTTCTTCTGGTGAAAGCTAGAAGGGACTTTTGGATCTCATTCATTTTTACATTTGATCATAAAGTTCACACTGTACTAATCCTTGCTCTTATCTTTATTTATCACCTGCATTCCCATGATGTTATTTGAGTAGTCACACATCCAGGCAGTCATTTGAGTCCCAAACCTCTCTCTTCTCGTGCCCTTTAACAGATGTGGCTTTATTTCTCCTGTGTTTCTTGCGGTGTTCCCACCATCAAGACCTTTTTCTTGCTGTTCTCTCCCCCTCTGTTTTTCACTGTCAGAGACACAACAGATGGTGCAGATAAATTTCACAGCACTGCATTTTCCATCCCTGTGCAGTTTTTCATAGAAGTGAGAACAAATTCTGACTCCTCCAGATGCTACAGTTTGTCTATCAGTGTCAGGAGGCTTTACTGTAGAACATTTGTTCCTTATAAAAGTCTGTTGGGTTTTCTTCCCTCCATCATATTCTCTTTAAAATGCAGTCTACAGTTACAGTGCTTCACATGGGCAGAGATGTGTATTGAATTTGCAATAGATTTTTTATTATTATATCTCTAATGCAGATCATACACTAAAACAACAACAACTCTTTGAATGAATATTAAAAAAAATCATGGAAAGTATTTCCACACAATTAGATGGCTTTCTTTGAACATTAGGCAGTTCTGTTGGTCCAACTTAATGTACTTGGGTTAAATCAATTTAATTTATTTCAGCTGAATCAACTTACTTACTATGGTTGGGTCTGACTTGATGTACTTGGGTTCAGTCGATTAATTTATTAGGGTCAATTTAGCTTAACTATAAGGATTCAGTCAAATTTAATTTAATTGGGTTAGTCCAACTAATTTTTACAATTGTAAAATTACACTACTAAATTAGATTGATCTACCCCAAGTAAAATAAGTTGGGCCAATAGAATTGCTTGATGCTGAAAGAATATCATTTCATCATGTGGAAATACTTTCCATGATTCAATTATGTTACTTCAAAGACTAACTTTTGAATATCCATCCATCCATTATCTGTAGCCGCTTATCCTGTGCAGGGTCGCAGGCAAGCTGGGGCCTATCCCAGCTGACTATGGGCGAGAGGTGGGGTCCACCCTGGACAAGTCACCAGATCATCGCAGGGCTGACACATAGAGACACACAACCATTCACACTCACATTCACACCTATGGTTAATTTAGAGCTACCAATTAACCTAACTTGCATGTTTTTGGACTGTGGGGGAAACCGGAGCGCCCAGAGGAAACCCATGTAGACACGGGGAGAACATGCAAACTCCGCACAGAAAGGCTCCCATCGGCCACTGGGCTTGAACCCAGTACCTTCTTGCTGTGAGGCGACAGTGCTGACCACTACACCACCATGCTGCTCTAACTTTTGAATATAAGTGTGTCAATGTTGGAAACAAAACACAAACAGAAGATCTTGCAATAAAACCATAACTGTGTTTAAGTGTAACAATGTGCCTATGTCTTTGTAACCACACTCCCTTTGAACATTTGCACAACATTTACAGTGAACAATGACTGCAATTTAAGTGTTAAGTTTACAGCTTGTTTGGCATCAATAGTGGAAACCTACCGGTAACAAGACAAACAAAAGATGTTGCCTTAAAATTATTGCCTATTTTGGGAAACGACATTGCAAAAATAATTAACACTGGCAATTCCTTGCAAACAACACAAAAATTAAAAAAAAAAGTTTGTGTGTAAAAAATAAAATAGTTTTTGTGTGTAAAAAATACCGGTAGTTTCCATTTTTTGAGTGTATAGATCACAATTCACTGGCTTTAAGAAATTATTTATACTCTGGCAGCATGGGTGTGGTCAAAATTCAGCTGTAGACCAAGAGGAGGCAGGTTGACCTGGCAGGTAGGAACCAACTAGTGTTTCACTAGGAAGAAGGAAGTACGGTCATGGAGTCACTGCCACTCGCTGAGATCATCCAGTGTCCACCAGGCCCAACAACAGGCACTCGTTGCACTGTGCATGGAGCAGAACAGGTTCTTCCAGGCTCTACTCCGTGCTCAGGCAGAAGACCGCAGGTGTGAGTCAGGTCCAGCCCTATTCCATGTCATGGTCACCAAAATGGGCTGGGTTGACCCCAAAGCATACGTGGAGCATTTTAAGCATGCCATGGAAGCATGGGCTTGATCGCCCTCACAGTGGGTGGTCCACCTATTGCCACTCCTGTCAGGGAAAGCCCAGGTCACAGCACAACAGCTTCCCATCGTCAACATGCTGGATTACCTGGACCTCTTGCAGTCATCAGTCTGGAGCAGCCCGGTGGTCTTGGTTCCCAAAATCGATGGGTTGGTCCAGTTCTGCATGGACTTTAGAAAAGTCAATGTGGTGTCTAAATTTGACACATATCAAATACCACACATTGATAAACTGCTTGATTGGTTAGGCATGGCTTGCTTTTATCAACACTGGATATCACCAAGGGATGTTGGCAGATTCTCTTGAGCCCAATATCCTGAGAAAACAACAGCCTTTTCCACTCCTTTTTGTGTTACATAAATTTGTCAGAGCCCAGGTGATATTTCAGTGACTCGTGAACAGAATCCTCTGCCCTCAAAATGCATTTGCAACATCTGAGCGCAGTCCTGAGATCTTTGAGATGGGCAAGACTAACAGCAAACCCAAATAAATGTGCAATTGGGCAGGTGGAAGTATGGTACTGTATCTGAGTCATGGGCAGGTGTGTCCCTAAATTGATAAGACAGCAGCAATTGCATGCCTGCCCAAGACTACATAACAAAAAGGGGGTGAGGCAGTTCCTGGGACTGGCTGGCTATTACAGAAGGTTTGTTCCTAATTTTTTGACAGTCATCAGCTCACTGACTGGCCTCACTAAAAAGGGGGCACCAGATCCAGTCCGGTGGATGGAGCATCCTGTGCTGTACATCAGCTGCAAGTTTATGGTGGAAGAGATGAAGTACAGCAGGATAAAGATGGGGTGTTTGGCCATTGAGGTGGCAGTCCTTACCCTCTGGTACTACCTGTCAGGACACCCTTTCACTCTGTATTCCGATCACGCCTCGCTCCAATGGCTCCACTGCAAGAAGGATACCAATGCACAGATTGATATCTGTGCATTGCATTGATATCTGGTGCTTCAGCCATTTAAGTTCGAGGTGGTCCACAGGCTACCATGAACACACACATGGCTGTATTTGTGTGTGCGTTTGTGTATAATGGCCTTTTAGTAGTGGTGCTTTATCCAAGGCCTGACTTAGATGTAATGGTTTGTGAGATGATTATGTTCAAGATGAATATAATAAATCAATTGTTGTCATTGCTATGGTATACAATAAATCACTTCTAAATGTGAAAAGCGTGCTGCTGAAATTATAACAGGGTAGCAGATTTATAGCATGCTGTACAGAAGGAATAATACTTCAATTTCAATTAAAAAAAGGATTTTGGAAGGAGTCTTCAGCATCAGAGCATTCTATGAGATAAGCAGAGAGAGAGAGAGCTGCTATATCATAAGGGAACATATAAACTGATTTTAGAAAAGGACAATAAGAGGAATAATGGACTTTGTATACTGTAACTCCACTTTGCATTGACACAAAAGGGTCACTTCACCTTGTCGTTGATTATTTTCCAATAATGTCTGATGCAATTTTTTTATTCCTTCCTTACAGATGCAAGTGGAGAGTAAAATTCTCATGGTTACCAGAGAACTAGCCCCCCACTGTAACCACAGCTGTATAACAGGCGAGAGGCCGAGGGTTATAAAAATGGAGCTTGGCATTGCCCAATGCACCTTAAGGGCCTGGTTAGTACTGGGATGGGAGACTGGGAAGACCAGGTCCTGGCACATGAAGGACTTGGACTTTTTTTTTTTTTTAATGATATGTTACTAAATGTTGAGGAATTAACTGAACTCCGGGATCAAGGTGTCTTTATATTGCTATTCATCATTTAGCCACCACAAAAAATGCTCATAATTGGTTCATATTGATCATACCACTTTTATTCATGGATCTCATTAATATTTGTAATTATAGGTGATCAATATATGACTGGCTTAGTTATCTTTTTTTTTAAAAAGATGTATTAATGCTGAAGTTAATGGTTTGGATATGTTTAATATTGCAAATAATGTTTGTTAAAGAAAGCTTAATGCAAAGTGTTACTGTTATAATTTAGGCTTCAGATATTTCCTAGGCTTTAGATCTGTAATGTTTTTAGATATCATTATATTGACAACTTTCACACCTAACCAATGCTGGATTGAATTTATTGAATGGTGGCAGCTCCTCATCTCTGAATGCTGTTTGTTGTTATTGATTGGAGCTTTGATGAGCATCAACATTTCATTATTTATTGTTTATGTGCATAGGGAATTATAGAAATAACACTCAAATCAGTGCAATGTCAACATCAACCCCTCAGTTGACTTACATGAGGAAACTGATTCAGTACAACACCATGAAAAAAAGTTTTTCTTTATTAGTTCAATATGTTTGGTGGACAGCCCTGTGATGACCTGGCGACTTGTCCAGGGTGTACCCCGCCTTTCGCCCGTAGTCAGCTGGGATAGGCTCCAGCTTGCCTGCGACCCTGTAGAACAGGATAAAGCGGCTAGAGATAATGAGATGAGATGAGATGAGATGTTTGGTGGACAAAGAAAACCCTTTACTCAGGGGTCCCCAAACTACGGCCCGCGGGCCACATCTGGCCCGCCTAAACAATTGTAGTGGCCCACTTAACGATGCCAAACAATTCCTCTAAACATGGCCTATTTTTTAAAATTGCATTTTCCTATTATAAGATATCCGCACTTAATGATTAAGGTTGGCATTCCAATTAAAATTTACCTTATTTACGAACTATTTACAGTAGTAGCTAATTTTCACCCCCCCACACACAATCGTATATTCCGACGTGACTTTGCTCGTGATCAAGCATAAAGTGCGCGCGGGCGAGGTGAGCTAACGAAAGAAAGGCAGAAAACAAAATGTCAAAACGGAAAATAGATTCGGAGTGTAGAGTTTTTAAACAGGAGTGGACGGATGAGTATTTTTTTTGTCCAGTGCAAGGAAAAGGCAGTTTGCCTAATCTGCAAGGAGACAGTGGCGGTGTTCAAAGAATTTAACATTCGCCGGCACTATGAAACTTGCCACAGAGGGCAGTATGCTAGCTTGCGGGGCCAAGTGAGGAGAGACAAGGTGGCTAGGCTAAAAAGTGGATTAGCTGCCCAGCAGAGTACAATGCTACGCCAAACACAGATGAACCTGCCATCCGTTCGGGCCAGCTTCAAGGTAGCTAAACTGATAGCAAGCTGTGGAAAGTCGTTCAGTGATGGGGAGTTTATCAAGAAGTGTTTGAATGCTGTCGCGGAGGAGGTGTGTCCGGACAAGAAAGATGCCCTGAACGCAGTGAGTCTGTCCGCATCTACAGTCACCAGGTGAATTGAAGAAATGGGACGTAATGTACATGTCCAGCTGAAAGAGAAAGCTAAAGATTTTGAGTGTTTTGGATTGGCAATGGATGAGAGCAATGACGTGCAGGACACAGCACAACTGCTGATTTTTATTCGGGGAGTTAATTCAAATTTTGAAGTGTCCAAGGAGCTGGCAGCTCTACAAAGTCTCACAGATACTACGACAGGAGAGGATATTTTTTGTAAAGTATGCCAAACGATGGAAGAGTTGGATTTAGACTGGTCTACGCTGGCTAGCATCACAACGGACGGTGCTCCGAGTATGATTGGTGTGTCGAGAGGGCTAGTGGGGCACACGAAAAGTGAAATGCAGGGACAAGGTCTCACCCCCCACTACAAGTCCACTGCCTGATTCACCAGCAAGCACTGTGCTGCAAAGTTCTGAAGTGGGAATCTGTCATGAAGGTGGTTGTGTCCTGCATAAACTTCATCAGAGCAAATGGACTTAAACACAGGCAGTTCCAAGCTTTTCTCTCCGAGCTGGAGTCTGCCCATGGAGACGTGCTTTACCACACTGAAGTCCGATGGTTAAGCCGGGGCAGAATTTTGAAGCATTTTTACGACTTGCTACCCGAAATCAACGCCTTTCTCCTGACAAAGGGAAAAACTGTCCCAGAGCTGATCGACGCAGGATGGAAATGGGACCTCGCGTTTTTAACAGATGTGACAGAAAATTTAAATGGCCTCAATTTACAGCTGCAGGGCAAGGGAAAATTAATCAGTGACCTGTATTTCCACGTCAAAGCATTTGAGGTTAAACTGGCGCTGCTTGTTGGACAAGTGCAAAACCAAGACTTCACCAATCTCCCTGCTACTCAAAGCCTCTCAGCTGAGAAACCAGCGGTCCCGTTCCCAACCAAGAAGTGCAAGGATGCACTGGAAACACTGAGGGCGGAGTTCAGTGTGTGGTTCCATGAGCTTCATGACCACGTTAAAGAAATTCACATATTCCAGAACCCTTTCATCATGTAACGTTTACATGATGAAATTTAGACATTTTCTACTAAATATATTTCTGTAAGTTACAGGCATTCCTGAACTAAAATATATTTCTGTATTACATGTATCTCATCTCAATCACATATCAATTTCTAGTTCTGGTTATAACCAGAAATTAAAAGATAGAAAACAGCATTTCTGTTCATTCTGGTCTTCTACCAATTCCCACCCACCAGCCAGATCTCTTCTGTCATACTGGTACAACAACTACCACCTGAGTAGGAACACATACTTCTTCTGAGACACGTGAAGCCAGCCAACTAGATCTTTTTAACCTGCTGTTCACTTGGAGGAGCATGTTATCTGCCCTCTTTCACATACATGAGCTTACAGACACCTGTCATTGCTTGGGGTCGCTGTGATTGACAAAGTGGTAAGAGGATACCATACCTTCCTCCCTCACCACCAATTTTGCTCTCTTGGCTTTTGATGGTTTTGGCATCATTGGGATTTGAACTCACATTCTCTGGATGATAAGGTGAACCCTTGAATATTGGACCCTTTGAGTCCCTTTGATGTGAATTTTGAAAGCACAACTAAAAAACAAACAAACAAAAAAAAAACCCACCTGAATATTACGTTTTTAGACTTAGTTGATATGAAAAAGTTTGTTGATAAAGAAAAGATGCAAAAAAAGAAGTGAAGCTTTTTAAATACACTCACTGGCCACTTTAACAGGAACTTGTTCTTGATTCTAAGATTCCTGTTCTTGGCTGCAGGAGTGGAACCCAATGTGGTCTTCTGCTGTTGCATGCTGAGATGCTTTTCTGCTCACCACAGTTGTAATGAATTGCTATGAGTTACTATATCCTTCCTGGCAGCTCGAACCAATCTGGCCATTTTCCTCTGACCTCTCTTATCAACAAGGCGTCTGTTTCCACCCACAGAACTGTTGCTCACTCAATGTTTTTTGTTTTTCACACCATTCTCTAGACACTGCAATGTCTTGAGACTGTTGTGTGTGAAAATCCCAGGAGATAAGCAGTTTCTGAAATACTCAAACCAGTCCATCTGGCTCAAACCAACACCCATGTCTCAGTGAAAGAAAGTCACACTTTGAGATCACAATTTTTCCCATTCTGATGTTTGAAGTAAACATTAACTGAAGCGCTTGATTTGTATCTGCACGATTTTATGCATTATGCTGCTGTCAAGGGATTGGCTGATTAGAGAACTGCATAAAACAGCAGCTGTATGTATGGGTGTTCATAATAAAGTGACCAATGAGTGTATATGGTATCAGTGAGAGGCTGATGAAAGAACAGAGAACAGAGACATTAGGATTTGGTTTTTGAGGTGTTTATGTTAGGTTTTTATTTAACCAAACATAAACACAAACATACGGTAGCCACAGTGGACACTTTTGCACCATTCAGGCAGATGAAGAATTTATTCAATTAACTAAACCAGGATAAAGCAGTTACTCAAGATGAATGAATAGAATGAACTTCTCTGAAACATTAAATCTCTCCATCACACTGCATTCAGTTTTTTCCAGATATGGATTAAAAACTCCTCCTAGAACTGCCACCTTATTGTGGTGGAGGGGTTTATGTGCTTGAATGATCCTAGGAGCCATGTTGTCAGGGGCATTACGCCCCTGTTAGGGTTTCCCAAGGCAGACAGGTCCTAGGTGACAAGCCAGACTAAGAGCAGTTCACCAAAACCCTTATGGAAATTAAAAAAAAGACCGTGACATTGCCTGGTATGGCGCAGCCAGGGCCCCACCCTGGAGTCAGGCTCAGGGTTGGGGCTCATATGTGAGTGCCTGGTGGCTGGGCCTTTGCCCATGGGGCCCGGCCGGGCTCAGCCCGAAGTGGTGACGTGGGCCTGACCTCCTGTGGGTTCATCACCCACAGAGATAGCCATAGGGGGCCGGTGCAGTGTGGATTGGGCGGAAGTCAAAGGCAGGGGCCTCGATGACCTGATCCCCGAACACAGCAGCTAGCTGTTGGGACATGGAATGTCACTTCGCTGGGGGGGAAAGAGCCTGAGCTTGTGCAGGAGGTTGAGAGGTACTGGCTAGAGATAGTCTGGCTCATCTCCACACACAGCTTGGGCTCCGGAACCAAGCTCCTTGAGAGGGGCTGGACTCCCCACTTCTCTGGAGTCGCCCACGGTGAGCAGCGGCGGGCTGGTGTGGGCTTGCTTATAGCTCCCCAGCTCAGCCGCCATGTGTTTGAACTTACCCCAGTGAACGAGAGGGTCGCCTCTCTGCGCCTTCGGGTCGGGAAGAGGGCTCTTGCTGTTGTTTGTGTCTACGGGCTGAATAGCAGTATAGAGTATCTGACCTTTTTGGAGTCCCTGGGAGAGGTACTGAGAGGTGCTCAAACTGGGGACTCCATTGTTCTACTGGGGGACTTCAACGCTCACGTGGGCGACGACAGTGACACCTGGAGGGGTGTGATTGGGAGGAACAGCCTCCCTGATCTGAACCTGAGTGGTGCTTTGTTATTGGACTTCTGTGCTAGTCACAGTTTGTCCATAACGAATACCATGTTTGAGCATAGGGGTGTCCATAAGTGCACATGGCACCAGAACACCTTAGGTCAGAGGTCGATGATAGACTTTGTTGTCGTTTCATCTGACCTCTGGCCCTATGTCTTGGACACAGGTGAGGAGAGGGGCTGAACTGTCAACTGATCACCACCTGGTGCTGAGTTGGATCCGCTGGCGGAGGAGGAACCCAGACAGACCTGGCAGGCCCAAATGTATGGTGAGGGTCTGCTGGGAATGTTTGGCCAAGCACTCTGTCAGGGAGGTCTTTAATTCCCACCTCCGGGAGAGCTTCTCCCAGCTTCCGAGGGAGGCGGGGGACATTGAGTCTGAGTGGACCATGTTCTTTGCCTCCATTGTTGATGCGGCTGCTTGGAGTTGTGGCCACAAGGTCTCCGGTGCCTGTCATGGTGGCAATCCCCAAGCCTGGTGGTGGACACCGGAAGTAAGGGATGCCGTCAAGCTGAAGAAGGAGTCCTATCGGGCCATGTTGGCCTCCAGGACTCCTGAGGCAGCTGATGGGTATCGGCAGGCCAGGCGTGCCGCAGCTCAGGCAGTTGCAGAGGTAAAAACTCGGAATTGGGAGGAGTTCGGTGAGGCCATGGAGGAGGACTATCGGTTGGCCTCGAAGAAATTCTGGCAAACCGTCCAGCGCCTTAGGAGGGGGAAGCAGTACTCTGCCAACACTGTTTACAGTGCGGGTGTGGAACTGTTGACCTTGACTGGGGACATTGTCGGGTGGTGGAAGGAATACTTTGAGGATCTCCTCAATCCCACCATCACGTCTTCCATTCAGGAAACAGAGGCTGATGACTCAGAGGTGGACTCATCCATTACACAAGCTGAAGTCACTGAGGTGGTTTGCAAGCTCCTCAGTGGCAAGGCATTGGGGGTGGATGAGATCAAGTACCTCTGTACCGCTCAAGTACCTCTGGAGTGGCAGACTGGGGTGGTAGTCCCTCTTTTTAAGAAAGGGGACTGGAGAGTGTGCTCCAATTATAGGGGAATCACACTTCTCAGCCTCCCCGGGAAGGTTTACTCCAGGGTACTGGAGAGGAGAATTCGGCCAATAGTCAAACCTCGGATCCAGGAGGAACAATGTGGTTTTCGTCCTGGTCGTGGAACACTGGACCAGCTCTATACCCTTCACAGGGTGCTCGAGGGTTCATGGGAGTTTCCCCAACCAGTCCATATGTGTTTTGTGGATCTGGAGAAAGCATTCGACTATGTCCCTCATGGTATTCTGTGGGGGGTGCTTCAGGAGTATGGGGTTCAGGGCTCTTTGCTAAGGGCTGTCCAGTCCCTGTATGAACAGAGTAGGAGTCTGGTTCGCATTGCCGGCAGTAAGTCAGACATGTTCCCAGTGCATGTTGGACTCCAGCAGGGCTGCCCTTTGTCACCGGTTCTGTTCATAATTTTTATGGACAGAATTTCTAGGTGCAGCCAGGGGCCAGAGGGAATCCTGTTGGGAACCACAGGATTTCATCTCTGCTTTTTGCGGATGATGTCCTGTTGGCTTCTTCAAACCAGGACCTTCAGCATGCACTGGGGTGGTTTGCAGTCGAGTGTGAAGTGGCTGGGATGAGAATCAGCACCTCCAAGTCTGTGGCCATGGTTCTTGACCAGAAAAGGGTGGCTTGCCCTCTCCAGGTAGGTGAAGTCCTGCCTCAAGTGGAGGAGTTTAAGTATCTTGGGATCTTGTTCACGAGTGAGCGAAGGATGGAGCGTGATATCGACAGGCGGATCGGTGCAGCCTCCGCAGTGATGCGGTCGCTTTACCGGTCCGTCGTGGTGAAGAAGAAGCTGAGCCAAAAGGCGAAGCTCTCGATTTACCGGTCAATCTACGTTCCAACTCTCACCTATGGTCATGAGCTTTGGGTAATGACCAAAAGAACAAGATCGCGGATACAAGCGGTCGAAATGAGTTTCCTTCGCAGGGTGGCTGGGCGCTCCCTTAGAGATAGGGTGAGAAGCACAGTCACTCGGGAGGAGCTTGGAGTAGAGCTGCTGCTCCTCCACATCGAGAGAAATCAGCTGAGGTGGCTCGGGCATCTTTTTCAGATGCCTCCTGGACGCCTCCCTGGGGAGGTGTTCCAGACATATCCCCTGGGTGGAGGCCCCAGGGAAGACCCAGGACACACTGGAGGGACTATGTCTCTCGGCTGGCCTGGGAATGCCTCGGTGTTCTTCCGGAGGAGCTGGCCGAGGTGTCTGGGGAGAGGGAAGTTTGGGCTTCCATGCTCAGACTGCTGCCTCCACGACCTGGCCCCGGATAAGCAGATGAAGACGAGATGAGATGGATTAAAAAAAACAGCCATGCACTTTGGTTACTATCTAACTTTCTATAATCACTTTTACATCATCTTCAGGATTTTCAGCTGAGCATACATAATAGAAACACAAGTCGTGGGGTCACACTCTTTAGCTCATCAGCCAAAACTCAGAACTAAACGCACTTCCTTTTAGCTTTCCAAAAAGCAAACGATTTCATGCATTTAGACCAAGAACATGAGTCATCCATAATAGCAGTGAATAGGCTGATGTAATGGCTGTTGAAAGAGATTAAGTGTGTATGTGTGTGAGAGGTTTGTGCAGTGTATCCATCACTGACGAGCCATGCATTTGCAGGAATCATGTGGTTTCTCCCCAAATCCTCTGTTGTTTGATGGACTGACAGCATGTTTCACCATACATTATCTTCCCCTCATTTTCCATCGTACACTGAAATAAGGATAGGTGAAAAAACGAAGCAGACAGGATGCTTCAATTTTACACTTTCACAATACACACACACACACACACACACACACACACACACACACGGTCTTCTCATACCATGTCAACACGAATACAGATATTTCTGAAAACAACAGCATTTTCTATAATACCTCCATCCACACGGAAACAAATGAATTGAAAATGCTCTACCCTGGTGATAGTATGTCATAAACTGTTATGTCAAGAATCAGGTTAAGAGCTATATGTTGGGCAAAAAGTGGAAAATACCAACATAGCTGCAGGTGCAATGGAAAAAAAAAATCACCACAAGGATACATACATCTGGTCTTTCTCAGTAGCTGGGTTTCCATTGTATCACAATATAGAAGCAATATTTTAAAGATTTTGGCAATATACAAAAAAACAAAACAAACGATAGTTTTTCTTCTCATGATAGCTCTTTCAGAGCTCTTTTTTTCATAAAGGTAGCGCTTCCATTTGCTCTTCATGTCATGTCCATCCATCCATCCATCCATCCATTATCCGTAACTACTTATTCTGTGCATGGTCGCAGATAAGCTGGAGCCTATCCCAGCTGACTATGGACGAGAGGTGGGTACACCCTGGAGAAGTTGCCAGGTCATTGCAGGGCTGACACACAGACAAACAACCATTCACACCTACGGACAATTTAGAGCCATCAATCAGCCTAACTTGCATGTCTTTGGACTGTGGGGGAAACCAGAGCACCTGGAGGAAACCCACGCAGACACAGGGAGAACATGCAAACTCCACACACAAAGGCCCCCGTCAGCCACTGGGCTCAAACCCAGAACCTTCTTGCTGTGAGGTGCCAGTGCTAACCACTACACCACCGTGCCACCCCCATTTGCTCTACATGTCATGTCCTGTCTTAAATGCACAAAATGTGTTTCCATTTCAATTTTGCGAAACATTGCTTCATCGAATCGTCTGAAAAATCATCTCATGTGAGTGTAAAAAAAAAAAAGTTTTTGTACAAGCATCACTAGGAAGAGGAGGAGGAAACCAGAGGGAAAGTGACAGAGAGAGAGAGAGCAGGGCAAAGTAGAAGTGAGAGACAGGATCTTTTCCTCACTCTGCTGAAAGAGGATACACTCACCAGCCACTTTAATAAGAACTTGTTCTTCATTCTAAGATTCCTGTTCTTGGCTGCAGGAGTGGAACCCAATGTGATGATCTGCTGCTGCATGCTGAGATGCTTTTCTACTCACCATGGTTGTAAAGAGTTGCTATATCCTTCCTGGCAGCTTGAAACAATCTGTCCATTTTCCTCTGACCTCTCTTGTCAACAAGACTTTTGTTTCCACCCACAGAACTGTCGCTCACTCAATGTTTTTTTTTTTTTTTCACACCATTCTGTGTAAACTCTAGACACTGTTGTGTGTGAAAATCCCAGGAGATCAGCAGTTTCTGAAATACTCAAACCAGCCCATCTGGCTCAAACCAACACCCATACCACAGTGAAAGAAAGTCACACTTTGAGAGCACAATTTTTTCCCACTTTGATGTTTGAAGTGAATATTAACTGAAGCTCTTGATTTGTATCTGCACGATGTAATGCATTGTGCACAGTGCCGTATTAAGCCAATGCGGTGCCCCTGGGCACTATACCTCAAGTGCCCCCCCCACCACCGCCACCCTGCACGCACGCGTTCAGTAACCTCCTGCACACACTCACAAACCTTGCCCTTTGCTGTCAAAAATAGTAGCATATGCATAAACAATAGTACACATAAACAAGGTCATTCTTCCTCATTGAAAATTTATTAAAGGGGAACAGAGGGCAATATATAGAGTAAATATAACAATAAAACACACATTAATGAACCTTATTCAAGACTTACAAAAGTTTTTTGTTCTAAGGTTGGAAAGTTATAGTGTTTTGAAAGTAGCTCGAGCAAACTATTTCCGCAGTTTGAACAGCCCGCCATGATATTAATTTTAACCAATCAGAATGCACATTCATTTTCTCTGTGTAACACTCATGATGTATGTATGTGCCCAGTTGTGTTGGCTCATTGAGGTTGGGACTAGCACATGTGAATCGGAAAGTAGGATGAATTGTAAGTGATCGGCTACACAAACTGGTTCAAACTGGTACCCTTCTAAGCCGTAGCCTGCTTGCAGTGTGTCTTGCGGGATCTCTTCGTATGATTCGACAGAGCTGTCGCTTTCACTTGATGCGCCCGATGCCATGATTACACGCTTCTCTCCTAGTGCAGTGGGTAGGGCTGACGTCACGGTCTTTTAAAAATGGCGACTCTTGTGCCGTTTAGCGTACCGACTATTATATTTACAATTACCAAGATATTTCGTTGTTTTCTAGTATATAAATTTGATAGAATCTCATCTCATCTCATTATCTCTAGCCGCTTTATCCTTCTACAGGGTCACAGGCAAGCTGGAGCCTATCCCAGCTGACTACGGGCGAAAGGCGGGGTACACCCTGGACAAGTCGCCAGGTCATCACAGGGCTGACACATAGACACAGACAACCATTCACACTCACACCTACGGTCAATTTAGAGTCACCAGTTAACCTAACCTGCATGTCTTTGGACTGTGGGGGAAACCGGAGCACCCGGAGGAAACCCACGCGGACACGGGGAGAACATGCAAACTCCACACAGAAAGGCCCTCGCCGGCCCCGGGGCTCGAACCCAGGACCTTCTTGCTGTGAGGCGACAGTGCTAACCACTACACCACCGTGCCGCCCCAATTTGATAGAATACTTAAGAATACGTTACTTTGTCACATCAGCAACTGTATATATTATATTTGGTACCCCTTTAAGTAGGCTACATCAGCCCATCAGATTCACTGAAAACAACCAACGATATGCATGTCAGCATATTGAAATGTCTTATTCAAAAATGAGCAGCATATATTTGTATGTCTCAATAAAAACCTTTAAAGCATCCATACTCTATTCTATCCATATAAAAATGCCTCAATTCAAAATGTGTATCAATTCAAACAGCATCAGCAATTTAAACAGCATCCATCTATATACAATACAGCATATTCAAATGTGTCAATTCAAAATGTGTATCAATTAAAATAGCATCGATCTAGGCAACATATTCAAATGTCTCAATTCAAAATATAAATTCAAATAACATCCAGTACGGCATATTCAGATGTACAATCGTCACCATGGTGTGAACTGATCTCTGCCTGGCTTAAAGTGGCTTCACACATATCCTCCTCCCCGGGGTCTCCCTCGCTCCCATCTTCCTCAAGGGGATCCTCGTCGTCGCCGACCCCTCGGCTAACACTGGCTGTGGTTGTAGCATCTTCCCGGCTAGTGCTAGCAGGGCCATCTCCCTCACTAGCATTGCTGATTTCACTAGCTTTGGCTTCAGTGCTGGTAGTGACAGCAGTTGTCGATGTTTTTATAAAAAAAACGATCTAACACTAGAACATTTTTAATTGCAGCTACACGCCTGGAGTCTTTCTCTTTTTTAATTTACTCTTCACACAACCACTCAATTGATGTCTGTCCATTTTTCATTTCTACCACGTTTTTTAAAAAATTGATACATTTCACCGTAGGTGGACTGGCTCAACTGACAGGTTGTGTCAGGACAAACAGACAAGGAGTGCAAGTTAAATGTTGAATTTATTGATAGCAGAGGAAAGGGAGTTGGGAGGATGTGTGTGTGTGTGTGAAGTTCAGTGGCAGGAGGACTGAGAGACAGGGATGGCTGGTGGGAGCATGGTGGTGACGTCTGAGGTCTCCCATCCAAGTACTAACCAGACCCAACCCTGCTTAGCTTCTGAGATCAGACAGGATCAGGCGTAGTCAGAGTAGTAAGCTGACAGCACTTGGTATTCAGGCGGTCTCCCAGTGAGCAGGCTCTCAGCAGACAGACAGGACAGCATGACAGACAGGAGTTTGGAAACAGGCTGAAACACAGAGTCACAGGTCAGGTAGCGAGAAAGGGGACAGAAATGCAGGGTCAGGTTAGCAGGGCTGAAGAGTAGACGGAGTCGATGCCTTGAAAGACGATCTGACACTGAAGCTTGGGAGGACTGCAGTTTAAATATACACAGGGAAGGGAGCAAGTGATAGGAACCAGCCAATGACAGCCACTGAAAGTCAAATGAGGGTTAATGATGGTAATTGACAGCAGGTGAGCCTGATGGGGAAGGAGCATGTGGGCGTGGCAGGTAATACAGAGTGGAGAGGAGTGGAATGTTACCTGAAGAGAGGAAACCACAGGTAGGACCATGACAGAACCCCCCCCCAAGGGACGGCTCCAGAAGTCCCTAGACATAGCTCCACCAAAACGGGCAGGAGGAGGGGGAATACCGGTGGAGGGTCAGAATTCCTCTGACCAGTCAGTGTCCATAGCCTCTGCACCATCTTCACTGTCGGAAGACTCGTCATCCAAGGGCCCCCGCCCAGGATTCGGTTCAGTGTCAGACTCGGACACTGGAGCAGAGGCAGGGTCCGGAAGTGGATCCGCATGGTGAGAACCCCTACATCGACCCCGTCAGATGGAGGGCTGTTCAGGGTGTAGTCGATGGAAGTCGGCGATTAGGGCCAGATCCAGAACCCTTCCAGCAGGGACCCATGCCCTCTCCTCAGGACCATAACCCTCCCAGTCTACCAAGTATTGGATGCCCCTACCCCTTCGTCGCGAGCGGAGCAGTCGCCGGACCGTGTAGACAGGTCCACCATCAATGAAGCGTGGGGGAGGGGGCGGCAGTGTTACCGGGACCAGGGGGCTCTCGTGCACCGGTTTGAGTTTGGAGACGTGGAAGGTGGGATGTATCATCATGGTCCTGGGCAGCTGCAGCCGAACTGCTGTTGGACTGATGACCTTCTGTATGGGAAAGGGTCCGATGTAGTGAGGCGCCAATTTGCGTGGCTCCACCCGCAGTGGTAGGTCTCAAGCAGACAACCATACCTTCTGGCTGACATGGTAAACAGGTGCAGGGGTCCTCTGCCGGTTAGCCCCAATAGCATAGCTGGTACTGGATTTCAGGAGTGCGGTGCGGGCCTGGGCCCACATGCGGCGGCAGCGGCGGATGTAGGCAAGAGCAGACGGGCAGGTGGCTTCTCCCTCCTGGCTGGCGAACAGAGGTGGTTGATAACCATAGACACACTGGAAGGGGGAGAGTCTGGTGGCAGAACTGGTGAGGGAGTTGTGGGGATATTCCACCCAGAGCAGATGTTGAGCCCAGGCGTGGGGGTTGCGTGAAGCCACACACCTAAGTGCCTTCTCCAGTTCTTGGTTCATACGCTCTGTTTGGCCATTTGACTGTGGGTGAAACCCAGATGACAGACTGGCAGTGGCCCCGAGGAAGTGGCAGAATTCCTTCCAGAAACTGGCAGAGAACTGCGGTCCCCGGTCAGACATGATGTCCCTGGGCAGGCCGTGGAGTCGAAAGACGTGTTCTAAGATGACCCAGGCAGTCTCCTTCGCAGTTGGCAGTTTAGGGAGAGGCACAAAGTGGGTCAGCTTACTGAAACGGTCCACAATGGTGAGGATGACCATATTACCTTCCGACGGAGGAAGACCAGTAACAAAATCCAGGGAGACATGGGACCAGGGACGCATGGGTACTGGCAGGTGCTGGAGTAACCTGGCTGGGGGCTGACTGGGGGATTTGTGCTGGTTGCAAGTGGGGCAGGCTCTCACAAAATCCTGGCTGTCCTTCCTCATCAACGGCCACCAGAACCGCTGAGACAGCAGATGGAGGGTGCGTGTGACCCTGGGGTGACAGGCCAGGCGGGAGTCATGTCCCCATTGAATGACCTGAGACCTCAGACCGGCTGGGACATAGAGACAGTTGGAGGAGCAAGCGCTGGGACTTGGCTGGTCCCTGATGGCCTCTCGAACCTGCTCCTCGATGTCCCAGGTCAGGGCAGCAATGACACAGGGGCTTGGGAGGATGGGTGTAGATTCCTCCTTGGATGCCTCATCCCTCTGAAACATCCGGGAGAGCGCATCGGGCTTGATGTTGCGGGAGCCAGGACGGTAGGAAAGGACAAAGTTGAATCGGGTGAAGAATAATGACCACCGGCACTGGCGGGAGATTAGCCTCCTGGCTGTCTGGATATACTCCAGGTTTTTGTGGTCAGTTCAGACCACAAACGGAACCCTAGACCCCTCCAACCAGTGGCGCCACTCCTCGAGGGCGAGCTTGACAGCCAGTAGCTCGCGGTTGCCGATGTTGTAGTTGCTTTCTGCTGGGGTCAGTCTTCGGGAGTAGAAGGCACAGGGGTGCATTTTGCCATCTTCTGCTGCTCACTGGGAAAGCACAGCCCCGACTCCCACTTCCGAAGCATCTACCTCCACCACAAACTGATGCTCGGCGTCAGGCATCTGGAGGATGGGAGCTGAAGTGAAATGGGCCTTGAGGGTTTCGAAGGCTTTGTCAGCTGCTGCAGTCCATTGGAATGGCTGTTTGATGCTGGTCAGTGTGGTGAGTGGGGCTGCCATGGTGCTGTAGCCCCGGATGAATCTTCTATAGAAGTTGGCAAATCCCAGGAACTGCTGCAGTTTCTTACGGCTCTCTGGAACCGGCCATGACATTACTGCTGACACCTTTGCAGGGTCCATTTGAATGCTGCCCTCGGTCACCACATATCCCAGGAACGAGACAGACTGAGCGTGGAACTTGCACTTCTCTGCTTTCACAAACAGCAAGTTTTCAAGCAGGCGGCGCAGGACCAACTGGACATGGTGAGGTTGTTCAGACAGTGTTTTTGAGAAGATCAAAATATCGTCCAAGTAAACGAAAACAAAATTATTGAGCATGTATCTGAGGATGTCGTTTACCAGAGCCTGGAACACTGCTGGGGCATTGGTGAGACCGAATGGCATGACAAGATATTCATAATGTCCCGTTGGGGTGTTGAACGCAGTCTTCCACTCGTCGCCTTCTCTCACTTCCACCAGATGGTAAGCGTTCCAAAGATCTAGCTTGGTGAATACTGTGGCCCCTTGCAGCAGTTCAAAGGCGGAAGAGAGTAGTGGCAGAGGGTAGCGGTTCTTAACCGTAATGTCGTTCAAGCCCCGGTAATCTATGCATGGGTGAAGAGAACCATCCTTCTTACCCACGAAGAAGAATCCAGCTCCGGCAGGAGAGGATGATGGACAGATTAGGCCAGCAGCCAGAGAGTCATTTATGTAGTCCTCCATGGCCTTTCTTTCCGGGGCTGACAGGGAGTAGAGACGGCCCTTCGGGGGTGCGGTGCCTGGCAGGAGGTCGATGGCGCAGTCGTATGGTCAGTGTGGGGGCAAAGACGTGGCCTTGGACTTGTTGAACACCTCTCTCAGGTTGTGATAGCAGACAGAAACCTTGGATATGTTGGGGGCAGAGCTGGTGATCTCCTGGTTGGTTGGCAGGACAGCTCCCTTTAAGCAGGTCTGATGGCAGCCCCTTCCCCACTCTCGTATAGTGCCAGTCTCCCAGTCAAGTTGGGGGTAGTGTTGATGGAGCCATGGGTAGCCTAGGATGAGTGGTTGGCCGGGTGAGTGTAGGAGGTGGAACTGGACGGACTCCTGGTGGTTTCCTGACAGCAGCATAGTCACGGGGGCTGTGATGTGTGTCACTGTGCCGAGACGATGTCCACCCAGCGCTCGTACAGGAACGGGTGGAGTGAGATGGTGATGGCCCACACCCAGCTGCCGTGCGAACTCTGTGTCCATGATGTTAGCTTTGGCTCCAGAGTCCACCAGGGCAGCCAGGGTACGAGTGGTGTCGGGAAGCTGAAGGCGAAGCTGAAGCAGGGGTTTTCAGATGGAGGGAGACTGGATACGTGTCGAGCTCACCAGGATCTCCCCTACGCCTGGTGAGCTCTGGCTTTTGCCAGGCAGGTGGTGACACGGTGGCCCTTCTCTCATCTGCGGATCTGGATACGGTGATCGATGCGTACGGCAAGGGCAATGGCCTCATCAAGTGTCGGGGGTTGCTCATGGGAAACGAGCTCATCTTTGACGTAGTCCGCCAAACTGTGGCGGAAGGTGTCCACCAGTGCCGCCATGTTCCACGAACTGTGCCTCGCCAGGGTATGAAAGTCGATGGAGTAGTCCACCACCGTCCGGTTGCCCTGACGGATACTCATCAGTGCTCGTGATGCCTCTGTTCTTGACGAGCCCAGGTCAAACACCTTTAACATCTCCTCGGCGAAGGCACTGAAGGAGGCACAGGCCGGGGTCTGCCGGTCGAACTCTGCTGTCCCCCACAGCCGAGCCTGGCCGGTCAGGTGAGTGATGACATACCCCACTTTGGCTCCCTCCGTCGAGAAGGTCCTGGGCTGCAGAGAAAACTGGATACGGCAGCTGGTCAGGAAAGTCCGGACCTGGTTTGGGTCATCATTAAAACGTTCCGGATTACCAATCTTCGGTTCCGGGTCATCGGGAGCTAGAGGCTGTGCCGCCAGGACTGGAGCAACCGGATTACGAGAAGAAGCCACGGCAGAGGGGCTTGGTGGTGCAGAAGCGGATGGAGTGGTGAGGTTGGTGAGTACTTGCATGACTTGAGTTAGCTGCTGCTGCTGCTGCTGCTGTTGGAACAGTTGTTGCTGCTGGTTGAACTGCTGTCGTTGTTGGTGGTCAAGCTGGAGCAGAGATACAATGTCGCCGGACATCTGGTTTATGTCTCCCTCTGTGTGTTCCAGTCACTGCAGGGCAGTCATTTTGGGTTCAATCCCCATGCTGGTCGGGAAGGGCGCTGGGTCCATGATGGTCAGATTGTTCTGTCAGGACAAACAGACGAGGACCCAAGAGCGCAAGTTAAATGTTGAATTTATTGATAGCAGGGGAAAGGGAGTTGGGAGGATGTGTGTGAAGTTCAGTGGCAGGAGGACTGAGAGACAGGGATGGCTGGTGGGAGCGACATCTGAGGTCTCCCATCCAAGTACTAACCAGACCCGACCCTGCTTAGCTTCTGAGATCAGATGGGATCAGGCGTAGTCAGAGTAGTAAGCTGACAGCACTTGGTATTCAGGCGGTCTCCCAGTGAGCAGGCTCTCAGCAGACAGACAGGACAGCACGACAGACAGGAGTTTGGGAACAGGCTGAAACACAGAGTCACAGGTCAGGTAGCGAGAAAGGGGACAGAAATGCAGGGTCAGGTTAGCAGGGCTGAAGAGTAGACAGAGTCGATGCCTTGAAAGACGATCTGACACTGAAGCTTGGGAGGACTGCAGTTTAAATATACACAGGGAAGGGAGCAGGTGATAGGAACCAGCCAATGACAGCCACTGAAAGTCAAATGAGGGTTAATGATGGTAATTGACAGCAGGTGAGCCTGATGGGGAAGGAGCATGCGGGCATGGCAGGTAATACAGAGTGGAGAGGAGTGGAATGTTACCTGAAGAGAGGAAACCACAGGTAGGACCATGACAGGTTGAGGAAAGGGGGGTTAATGGTCACATAGGCCACTCTTGCTCAGAATTATGATTATTGTTGTTGTTCTTATGAAATTAGTGTTCATAATGAATTATATATGACTATTTAACAATGTCAAGTGTATAACCATTTTAAGTGTACAAACATTCACGAAAAATATTTTTAAAGTTTCTGTCATGTGGTGCCCCCCCACTGGCTGTGAGTGGTTAGTGCCCCTGGGCACTGTGCTGCAGGCCCATATAGTTAATCCGGCCTTGATTGTGCAGTTGTCAAGGGATTGGCTGATTAGAGAACTGCATAAAACAGCAGGTGTATGTATGGGTGTTCATAATAAAGTGACCAGTGAGTGTATTTGGTATCAGTGAGAGGCTGATGAAAGAACAGAAGACAGAGAGATTAGGATTTGTTTTTTTAGAATATTTTTTTGGATTAGGATATTAGGATTTTAACTGACTTTTCAACGATAGAAACATTGGAATGATTCATCGGCTTCAAGTGCTTTTGAAAAAATGCATCTAAAGCAGATTTTCATCATTACAGACACATGCTCAATGATTATGCAACCAATGGAGTGATGATAATTGAACTATACTTCTGCCATGCCTCTAAGTGACATTTTGTATGGTATGATAAGGGCCAGAGGGTACCATACATTTGGATAACCACCATCAGAGAAGATGAAATACCAAGATGGATGGAAGATAAGTCCACTTAGTGTCGATGGGGCTGTTCAAGATGCTTGCATCCTGCACACTTCCTGTGTATTCCACAAAACTGCCAGTGAAGAAACCTTGTGGTCACAGACCACCTGGAGCACCACTGACAGGAACAGTTTCCTGTTCTTGTAGTCGTGAGTCATGCGTGTAAAACCTGACTGGAGTACTGTAATCAGCTCATAGCTCTTGATTTCCAGGAAAACCATCATTCCATGAAGCCATCATTCCATGCATTGTTCCTTATCACTGTTTGAGCACTGGCACCAAAGGAAGAGGAGATTAGGATTAGGCCTTCAAACTAGGTATTTAGTGACAACCATTTTGCAAACCAGCATATTCAAAAACATGGATGTATGGAATTTCACAATAGACAAATATTTTGGATGGATTTCAACAGAATATGAAAGCAAATCTCTGATTATGAGTCCGATTCCCAAACAATCTCAGAATCATCCTGGGTATGCAATCAAGTACGTTATTATACATACATATTACATCACTTTTTTGATGGAATAAAAAAATGTATTCTGTTCCCTTCTAGCAGGTTTCATTCATTTGGTTTGATAGCATGCAATATTGTTAGCATATCACTTATCCTATGTGTATTACATTACTCTACCCAATGGAGAATGAGCGTTGAATATGGTTTACAATATTGCATGGTTGTCAAGACAGCATGACGTCACACACATCAGAGACGTAAAACTTCCAAGCTAGCGAGCAACTGTGACAATTTGTAAACAAACATGACCATCAGGTTTGCTTCGTTAAATACAGAAGATTTTGAGAGAATTTTGAAAGCAAAAGACACGTTGAACACGTGAAAGGGATGTGTATGTATAATAATAATAATAATAATAATAATAATAATAATATTGGCTGGCTTTTTTGGTGGTATATCAGATATATTCATTCAGCTAGCATGATATTGAACTTGTTCTCAACTTGTTCAATATCATGCTAGCTGAATGGAATATATCTGATATACCATGAAAAAAGCCAGCCAATATTATTTAAGTATTTAGGCCAAGTATGAAAATATCCTCAGTTAATACAAACACCAAGATAGAAGCATATGCATAACTTTGTCTTTATGATTATCATGTCTCAGAGCCATGGCCTGTCACATTATCAGCAACATTGTGGGTGTTGGATAAATGTGTGGTGCATAAATCTCACCACCAGTCAATTGAGATTTAAACCCAATTAATCCCAGTGTTCCTGACATCAACTCTCAGCAGAATGTCTCCCACTGGCAGGAGAATACGGCAGAACAACAACAAAAAAAAAGTCCCTGCAGACTTCCTTATTCATAACTCAGCTCGCGAGGTTCAACTTAATGAGCGTTAGCTTCGAGAGGATTACTGCTTAAGTTCATTTCACACTGCACTAATGGGATTGACATGAAGACAACTGGAGGCTTGGAAATCTTCCTCCATAATGTAGGAATGTGTCGCCATATTTCATTTCTGTCCTCTCCCCAGATTCAAAGCACCTTTTAAAGATAACAAATTACATCAAGGAGAAAAGCAGTGAAGCCATTAATTGGTTTAACTTTGTTGCTTTAATTAGGACTTCACTGGGGACAGAGATAAAGGATGTGAGCATGTGAATAGCTTAAACATCTTTTCCACTCCTTCTCTGTATCATAATTACTCAGCCCTGATTTCTGTAATCTTAGTGTGTACAGTCTTATCGTGTTGATTTTCAATGTTCAGGATTACTGTGACCTTGAATTACCAGACACATTATAGTATGATTCGAGCTTGTCGTTTCAACACTGTCACTATGTTACTTGTTTCATTATTTCAAAATACTATCATTCTAAATTATTACCTTTATATTTCAAGATACAGTATGACATTATTTCAAGAGCATATGCCATTACTTTAACTTAATTTTTTTTTACTTCTATTTAGCAGCTTGTTAATCTGAGACATTATGCTTCTATTTTGACTTAATATTGCTACATTAAGATATTATGTCATCATTTCGAGTTAGTTTATTATGACATTATTTTGACTTAATGCACTCACTAGCCACTTTATTAGGAACACCCTTCCACCTGTTGTTTTATGCAGTTATCTAATCAGCCAGTCCCTGCACAGTGCATAAAATCATGCCAATACAAATCAAGAGCTTCAGTTAATGTTTACTTCAAACATCAGAACAGGAAAAATTGTGATCTCAACGTGCAACTTTCTTTCACTGTGGCATGGGTGTTGGTTTAAGCCAGATGGACTGGTTTGAGTATTTCAGAAACTGCTGATCTCCTGGAGTTTTCACACACAACAGTCTCTAGACTTTGCAATGTCTAGAGAATGGTGTGAAAAACAAAAAACATTGAGTGAGCAACAGTTCTGTGGGTGGAAACAAATGTCTTGTTGGTAAGAGAGGTCAGAGGAAAATGGCCAGATTGATTCAAGCTACCAGGAAGGATATAATAACTCCTAGCAACTCTTTACAACCATGGTGAGCAGAAAAGCATCTCAGCATTCAACAGCAGACCACCACATTGGGTTCCACTCCTGCAGCCAAGAACAGGAATCTTAGAATCAAGAACAAGTTCCTATTAAAGTGGCCAGTGAGTGTAGACACCTTCATAAAGCGGAAAACTAATTTGCTTCTGTCATCTCAGGTGAAGTGTTGTGACATTGACTGTGCCTGACCCACTCTTCCTCAGCTCTAATAATCCTCAGAACTGTTTTTAAGATGTTTGTCTAATCACTGTAAGTGTGGAGGATCTGGGACCTGGAATAGTTATCAGCTGCTCCTGTGATGACACTGGACACACGTACATACACATTCATGTAACTCAAGCAAGAAATGTGTCTTGGATAAATAGCTCAATAATCAGAGGAGAAATCATATCAGTTTAGTTACTCAAAACATTGGTAAGCATTGTTTAAGAGGGTTACACTAGTCTAGCTGCGTATTCAGTTTTTAAACTACTTAATCCTTAAACCTCATGAGCAGTCATGTAAGGCTTCTAAGCACATGGGGAACATCTTCAGGTGTCTACTGGATCGATCCTGATTGCCTCTGAGCTCTCAGACATGAGTGCAATTAGAAAGGAATTTTATACACGATTTAGAGTGCTGTCCCAATTTATAATCTGTTATGAAATAGCATAAAAATATCAAACAAGAAATCACAAATGAGGACAGAGCCAAGGGTATCAAAGGAATAGAAAATGCAAAGTAAATACATGCATGGGCTTGTAATATTGAGAGCCCGTAAGAAAAGTTTCAGGTGTGTTTGACCATTTATAAGAAAGTTGTGAGCGTTTTTGTATCGCTGCTCTAATGCCACCAGGAGGCTGCCATGTTGCCTATTGGAAGGGTGATGCGTGATGTCATTTGGGTACAAGGCTGAGTGTATACTTCAGTACTGAAGGGGCAAGGCTAAAGGACTACTAAGGTGACAATGTCGATTTTTTTTCACTATACATCTGAAATAGTGTATTGATAAGCTACAACCCTGACTTATGGACAAACCTGAACTCTTTACCTGTAAAACAAGGCTGAAACTGTGTGTTATACTACTCATTAGCATGCTTAGCATGCTCTTGACTCATTCATGAAAAACTCTCTCATCAAGACGTCCCCAGGCTAGCCTACCGTAATTACCGTAGTAGGCAGTCCAACCCCCGCGGCAATGCAGAAAGAGGGCAAACAAACACTGCTTTACTATACAGGATTCATGTGAGCATTACAGCAGGATGCACTTGTACAGAAAAAGGTGGAAATATTGCCAGAAACACCCGAGCTGCTGGTATGGTATGGATTTATTTGGTAAAATTCATACATGTAAAAAATACAGTATAAATAGCACCGAGGGCAACACAAAGTATAAAATACACTTATTTCCAATGTGGTCCTCTTGATGACAGCAGGAAACAAAAAAATATCTCCCCTCATCTCATTATCTCTAGCCGCTTTATCCTGTTCTACAGGGTAGCAGGCAAGCTGGAGCCTATCCCAGCTGACTACGGGTGAAAGGTGGGGTACACCCTGGACAAGTCGCCAGGTCATCACAGGGCTGACACATAGACACAGACAACCATTCACACTCACATTCACACCTACGGTCAATTTAGAGTCACCAGTTAACCTAACCTGCATGTCTTTGGACTGTGGGGGAAACCGGAGCACCCGGAGGAAACTCACGCGGACACGGGGAGAACATGCAAACTCCGCACAGAAAGGCCACGGGGCTCAAACCCGGACCTTCTTGCTGTGAGGCAACAGCACTAACCACTACACCACCGGGCCGCCACAATAAAATATAAGAGACAATAATAAATTGACAAAATTGTATAAACAGTGATGAAAGTCATAAACAAAAAAATATATATGCTAACTAATTATCAGAGTACAACTGGATTACGGAAATGGCACCAAAATGATTAAAAACTAGTTATATACACATCATAAAACTGGGTTTGGAATTTACTCCATAACAATTGTTTCACCTGTTTCTTAAAATGATCACGTGTTTGACTAGATTGCACTGATCGAGATTGGCTATTCCACAAACAAATTCCTGTATACCGAAAAGAACTCTGAATGGTTTCCGTAAAGTGTGACATCACTTACAATACACGGCCATATTTGACAAAATGGACCATAGCGCCAGTGACATTTGTTCACTAATTTCCTCGAGTATATCGGACAATAACACAAATAACGATGATGATGATCATAATAAACAAGCTTTACCATATCAATTAGTTACACACAAGTGAACAATATTTATAGAAGTGTTTTAGTTAGTCATTACTGAGGCTTTTCTGACAACACTAAATCAAAGCAAGACACCCGACAAACATCAAGCTGCTTGGCTGCATCAGTAATTATTACGTTTATGCCCAAAGGAACTCAAAATAACATAGCACGCTTAATAAGTTAGGGAAGCCATAAAAAGTGTTTTCTTACCCTTTGAACTTCTCTTTTGCGGACTACTGACAGTGTTGTCTGGTTTGTCTTGTCTGCTCTTTGGCCGAAGATTGTGGGAACCACATCTGGATTCAGCACTGGCTTGTACGGTATTTATAATGCCGGTGCATCCGAGTTGTTTGAGTGAAACAATTTTCTTCAAATGGGGGGGTGTTAGACCAAAAATTTTTTTCTACCCCCTCCAAAATATGGAGATGATCTATCTAAGTATGGAAATACCAATATTTGGCCAACTGAAAAATGCTAACCCCCCTGTACATACCCTCTGAAGTTAATAACCCCTCCAAATAGTCAAAAACTGCCTTTTTCACTTATATAAGCATTCCTTAACGGAAATAACTCTTAAATATAACATCAGAAATCACAGTAATAACATTTATTTCTCACAAAAAGAGTTGTTAGAAACCCTCATTTTGTCTCTGTTTACGGGTTTGAATCAGAGTAACAAATTCTCCATAAAGTTTCAAGATATGCTTCTTTATATGTCTGGTGTGGATGGTGTATAAGTTACAAAATAACCAGTGCTCTTGAACAAGTTCTGCCAGCAACTGAGCAACAGCATCCCTGGATCTCTGTGCTTGACCAGCATGCTTCGGCCGCAGCAGATAGAGCATATTCTGAATGATGTCCTTCCCTGTTGGAAGCATCCCAGAAGGGAACTCAGCCTGCTCTATGTACTCCACTACACCTCGTATCTTCTTAGCTTTTGACCGTGTTGCAACAGAAGCCATTATTTACCTGCAAGAATACAAATAATGACTATTTAATACTGTGGCAGCGGGGGCGTGGTCAAGCGCCGGTCTGTGACAGGAGGGCGGAGTTGGGGAAGGTAAGTGGCAGAATCGCTTCACCTGAGCGTAATTAACCTGTGTTTTGTGTGTGTTCTCCCCAGTAAACCACCCTACTTAAGGAGGGAAAGGGAGAGCGGAAGGGAGCTTCTTCGCCGGCAGAGCTGACAGTGTGTGTGTGTGTCTCTGCCTGCTTACTTTAAAATATTGTTAGACTGAAAAGTTCGGCAATAAAGCCTTGTGAGAACCTTGATCTCTGTCCTGCCGTCCTCTGTGCTCCACCCACACTCTATTCTCGCTACAGTGGTGCCGGAACCCAGGAAACGGTGGAGCATCAGTCCTGCAGCCCCATGGAATCCTCCCCGTTCACGGACTTGGTCCACGCCCTCGCCACGGCTCAGCAGAGCCAGCACCAGGCACTCGTCATGCTTCGGAAGGAGCAGGAGCGCCGCTTCGAAGCCCTGGTGCTGGCTCAACAGGAAGATCGAGAGGCGTTCCGGCGTCTCCTCGCATCGGCGGGGTCCACCAGCGCCCCGGCCGCGGGCCCGTCTCCCCTCACCTTAACTAAGATGGGCCCGCAGGACGACCCCGAGGCTTTCATCACGTTGTTCGAACAGGTCGCAGAAGCCTCGGGGTGGCCGATGGAGCAGCGCGCGGCGCGCCTCCTCCCCCTCCTGACGGGAGAGGCGCAGCTGGCCGCACTACAGCTCCCCGCCGATCGCCGGCTGGCCTACGCCGACCTTCGCCGGGCTGTCCTCCAGCGCGTGGGGCGCACGCCGGAGCAGCAGCGCCAGCACTTCTGCGCGCTGCAGATGGAGGAAGTCGGCAGCCCATTTGCGTTCGGCCAGCAGCTCCGGGACGCCTGCTGGCGGTGGCTGAGGGCCGAAGATCGCGACGCCGAGGGAATCATCGACCAGGTGGCGCTGGAACAGTTCATCGCCCGCTTACCAGCCGGAACCGCGGAGTGGGTCCAGTGCCACCGCCCGGCGTCGCTGGATCAGGCCGTGGGACTGGCGGAGGATCATCTGGCGGCTGTTCCGGCGGCAGGACAACCACCGATATCGTCTTCTCTCTCCTCTTCTCTCTCCCTTTCTCTCCCCCCTCCTCCCGTGTCCCGTCCTCGCCCCATTCCCCCACCACGGAGGCGAGGGCCGGCTCCACCCCAGCCGGCCCGCCGCACCCATGGTGCCCTCCCGTTTCTCCCTTCTGTGTCTGTCTCTCCCCCCCCTCAGGTGAGTGAGCCTCAGAACACAGCTGCAGAGGGAAGGCCTGGACCAGTTTGCTGGCGCTGCGGGGAACCGGGCCACCTGCAGCAACAGTGTGCAGCGATGGAGGTGGGGGCGGTGGTGCGGATCCCCGACGCGCCAGAGGCTGCCCTCGATCGGGCCGGAGCGTATCGCATACCGGTAAGTGTACAAGGGGCTACATATCAGGCGTTGGTGGATTCAGGCTGCAATCAGACCTCAATCCGCCAAAGCCTGGTGCAAGACGAGGCATTGGGGGGAGCACAAGGGGTGAAGGTGTTGTGTGTGCACGGGGATGTTCACAGCTACCCGTTGGTTTCGGTCCACATATATTTCAGAGGGGAAAAATCAATAGTGAAGGCGGCGGTTAATCCTCGCCTTACCCACTCTTTGATCTTGGGGACTGATTGGGCGGGATTTCGGGGTTTGATGGCACGCCTAGTAAAGAGTGGGTCCTGCCGGTTGATAGGGGAGGGTCCCGGTGTCGCTTTGGCTGGAGCAGCGGTCGCAGAGCCGTCTACGTCATCTCCGCGACAGAGTGAGGAGCCCCCGGCCCCTCCTCTTTCTATTGGGGAATCCCTCGCGGATTTCCCACTGGAACAATCGCGAGACGAGACTCTGCGACACGCGTTTGACCAAGTGAGGGTAATCGATGGTCAAACGCTCCAGCCGAACGCCACCCCGCCCTTCCCCTCTTTTTCTATTTTGAAGGATAGGTTATACCAAGTGACGCAGGACACTCAGACGAAAGAGCGGGTCACCCAGTTGTTAATTCCAAAGAGCCGCCGGGAATTGGTATTCCAGGCGGCTCACTTTAATCCCATGGCTGGACACCTCGGGCAGGATAAGACACTCGCCCGGATAATGGCCCGATTCTATTGGCCGGGGATTCGCGGCGACGTCCATAAGTGGTGTACGGCGTGCCACGAATGCCAGTTAGTAAATCCAGCGGCCATTCCAAAAGCGCCCTTGCGCCCCCTACCATTAATCGAGACCCCGTTCGAAAGAATTGGGATGGATCTCGTCGGGCCATTAGACCGGTCAACACGTGGGTACCGCTTTATATTGGTTCTGGTGGACTATGCAACGCGATACCCGGAAGCGGTGCCTCTTCGCAACATCTCAGCATGCAGTATTGCAGAGGCCCTCTTCCACGTCATCTCCCGGGTTGGAATCCCGAAAGAGATTCTGACTGACCAGGGCACCTCGTTTATGTCACGAACACTGAGCGAACTGTATGGGCTACTGGGTATTAAGCCGATCCGCACCAGCGTTTATCACCCACAGACGGACGGTTTAGTTGAACGGTTCAATCGCACCCTCAAGAATATTATAAAAAAATTCGTAAGTGAGGACGCACGTAACTGGGATAAGTGGCTCGAACCCTTGCTGTTTGCAGTGCGAGAGGTCCCCCAAGCCTCCACGGGGTTCTCCCCATTTGAATTATTATATGGGCGTAAGCCGCGCGGCATCTTGGATGTACTGCGGGAAAATTGGGAGGAGGGACCTTCACAGAGCAAAAACGAAATTCAGTACGTTATGGATCTGCGCGCAAAACTCCACACGCTCACCCACCTAACTCAGGAGAATTTGCGCCAGGCCCAGGAACGGCAAACCCGCCTGTACAACAAGGGCACACGCCTTAGAGAGTTCACTCTGGGAGATAAGGTACTCGTCCTGTTGCCCACGTCGAGCTCCAAATTAATCGCCAAGTGGCAAGGACCCTTTGAGGTCACACGGCGAGTCGGGGACGTCGACTATGAGGTTAGGCGAACGGACAGGGAGGGGGCGCTACAGATCTACCACCTCAATCTGTTAAAACTCTGGAAAGAGGAGGTCCCCGTGGCGTTGGTGTCGGTAGTTCCGGAGAAGGCGGAGCTGGGGCCGGAGGTGCAAAAAGGGAAATTGGCATCTCGTACCTCTCCGGTCCCCTGTGGAGACCACCTCTCCCCGACCCAACTCACGGAGGTCGCCCAGTTGCAGGCCGAGTTTTTGGATGTATTCTCGCCCCTGCCCGGTCGCACTAACCTCATAAAACACCACATAGAGACGCCCCTGGGGGGTGGTAGTGCGGAGCCGTCCTTACAGATTACCTGAACACAAAAAAAAGGTAGTTCGGGAAGAACTTCAGGCCATGCTCGAAATGGGCATCGTCGAGGAGTCCCACAGTGACTGGAGCAGCCCGGTGGTCTTAGTTCCTAAGGCCGACGGCTCAGTCTGGTTCTGTGTGGACTATAGAAAAGTCAACGCGGTGTCTAAATTCGACGCGTACCCGATGCCTCGTATTGATGAGCTGCTCGATCGACTAGGCACGGCTCGCTTTTACTCGACACTGGATTTGACGAAGGGATATTGGCAGATCCCCTTGACTCCATTATCCCGGGAGAAAACGGCCTTTTCCACACCGTTCGGCTTACACCAGTTCATCACACTTCCGTTTGGGCTGTTTGGGGCGCCCGCTACGTTTCAGCGGCTGATGGACCGGGTCCTCCGGCCCCACGCCACCTACGCGGCTGCGTACCTAGACGACATCATTATTTATAGTAATGACTGGCAGCGGCACCTGCAACACCTGAGGGCCGTCCTTAGGTCGCTGAGGCGGGCGGGGCTCACTGCCAACCCAAAGAAGTGTGCGATTGGGTGGGTGGAAGTACGGTATCTGGGCTTCCACTTGGGTAACGGGCAGGTGCGTCCCCAAATTAATAAGACAGCAGCGATTGCAGCCTGCCCGAGGCCCAAGACCAAAAAGGGGGTGAGACAGTTCCTGGGGCTGGCTGGCTATTATCGTAGGTTTATACCTAATTATTCGGACGTCACCAGCCCGCTGACTGACCTCACTAAAAAGGGGGCGCCAGATCCGGTCCAGTGGACGGAGCAGTGCCAGCGGGCTTTCTCTGAGGTAAAGGCTGCACTGTGTGGGGGGCCACTTTTGCACTCCCCTGACTTCTCTCTCCCTTTTTTGTTACAGACGGATGCGTTGGACAGAGGGCTGGGGGCCGTTTTGTCCCAGCAGGTGGGGGGAGAGGACCGCCCAGTGTTATACATCAGCCGGAAGCTGTCAGTGCGTGAGGGGCGCTACAGCACTATCGAGAAAGAGTGCCTGGCCATCAAGTGGGCGGTCCTTGCCCTCCGTTACTACCTGCTGGGGCACTCTTTCACCCTCTGTTCGGACCACGCACCCCTCCAGTGGCTCCACCACATGAAGGATGCCAACGCGCGGATCACCCGTTGGTATCTGGCGCTCCAACCTTTCAACTTCAAGGTGGTCCACAGGCCGGGGGCGCAGATGGTCGTGGCAGACTTCCTCTCCCGTCAAGGGGGGGGGGAGTCGGCTGCGGGCCGGACGGGCGCCCGGCCTGAGTCGGGCGGTGGGGGTATGTGGCAGCAGGGGCGTGGTCAAGCGCCGGTCTGTGACAGGAGGGCGGAGTTGGGGAAGGTAAGTGGCAGAATCGCTTCACCTGAGCGTAATTAACCTCTGTTTTGTGTGTGTTCTCCCCAGTAAACCGCCCTACTTAAGGAGGGAAAGGGAGAGCGGAAGGGAGCTTCTTCGCCGGCAGAGCCGACAGTGTGTGTGTGTGTCTCTGCCTGCTTACTTTAAAATATTGTTAGACTGAAAAGTTCGGCAATAAAGCCTTGTGAGAACCTTGATCTCTGTCCTGCCGTCCTCTGTGCTCCACCCACACGCTATTCTCGCTACAAATACATTGGGAGATATAATTCAGATATGAATCATTTGTGCATACTGGTTCTTAAAACTAAATTAGTAACCTTAAGTAATGATCCTCTGTGCTTAAAAATAGTTCATATTTGAGGTATTACTGAAGAGTGTGACATTCATCAATAACTTTAAAACTTGCTAAAAAACAGCAGAATTACCATATGTTTAATTTACTTGAATGTAAGGTTACTTACCACTAAGCTTATTACCTTAAAATAATGATCATCTGCACTGAAAATGTTGTAGTTGTACCTAGTGGCATACCTGAAGAGGTTTGCATTCATCGATAACTTTAAAACACATTAAAAAAGCAACATTCTAATATCAAACAGCACTGTAATGTATTTTGTCATATTGTAAGAATGGAAACTTTCAGAGGGTATGTACAGGGGGGTTAGCAAGGTTCAATTTAATAAAATTTGACATTTTCCCACATAGATGGACCATCTCCATATTTCTAGGGGGGTAAAACATGGAAAAGTAAAAAATTCTTAAAATAACAACCCCCCCTACTTCAAAATGTTCCGCACACACGAGCTGCATGAAGCAGTGTTTGTTTACCCTCTTTCTGCGTTGCCGTGGGGGGTTGGACTGTCTACTATGGTAATTACGGAAGGCTAGCCTGGTGATATCTTGATGAGGAAGTTTTTCATGCATGAGTCGAGAGCATGCTAACAAGTGCTTATGCTGCCAGGACCGTGTAAAAACTCGTGCACGTACCTCTTCAATAGATTTAGGTACCGGTAAGTCAGATTGTATGCAAATCTGTTTGTAGGTTGTCTAGCAAGGTTACAGTCCGCAGAATGAGGCTGTCACCACAGCACTACTTGTACCAGGGATATAAATATGAAAAGTTACCTCCCCCATTCAGTCACATAGGAATACAGCAGCTGTTCACTCTTCCCTCGCTGTTCATCAGTGACATCAGTATTATCTTTCTCCCTCCACTTTTTTGTTAGAGAAATGGAATTTCAATTTTGTTTTCATATAAACTTTTAATGAAATAATCTCCAGCCAGGGGCAGCTTCAAGTCTTACTCGCTATGTGGAGCTTCTGTGTCTTGCGCTGGAGCACTGCTGGAAACGATCGGAGGGATTTTTCTGACTGGTTAAAATATTTACAATGGCGTCCTCCATGAAATGGTCCATTCTGCATAGAAACTTGACTTTTGGAGATGGATATCTTAGTTGTGTGAGCTCCTTATTTTCAATTATTCACATGAATCGTTAGTTTATATCATAATCTATCTTCATAACTGTATTTTAAAAATGGGTTTTCTTTTCCTTTAAATAAGCTACACTTTCTTCCTCCCCATGTAGCATGGTTCAGAGGAAATTACAAACAATTCCAGTTTTAAGAGAAGTATGAGAAAAACAAAGTGTCCCTTTACACATCAAGCAATTAAGATCAAGATTTGTTTCCAAGGAAACCTGGCTTGGTAACACAGCAGTGATCATAGATTTCAGCATTGAACTTCCTGGTAGTCCAATAAAATGTCAAACTTCAAATTAGTTCCTTAGTCAAAACGAGTGACTGTGGATTCAGGACTGTTTATGGGAAGCACAACATCTTCCATGAACATGGATCTTGGATCTTTGAACCAAGACAGTTTAAATCAGACTTATTCCAGAAACTAAGGGTGGTCTCAAGACCACTTTTTGAAGGTCTCGGTCTCGTCTCTGAGTCAAACACATTTTTGCTCAGTCTTGTCTTGGTGTCACACATAGAGGACTCGGGATTTTATTTCAAGACTGGTCAAGACCACAACTTTGGGGATTTCACTAAATTGCCTGTGCATTGTCTGAATCTTTGTTAACACTGTTACTGTGATTGGACATAAAATTTCCAGCTTCAAATGTGACCAATAACGTGACCCATTTGAAATTTTTCTTCCTGTTAATGGCTGTCACCCCTCCCCCACCCCATTCACATACACTGGTCTAGTCTTGCCCTGACTTGGCCTTGTCTTGTCTTGGTCTTGACTTGACCTCAACCCCTCAAAGTCTTGGTTTACATGGTCTTGACTACAACACTACCAGAAACATGATAAAGCATGAAGGATAGAACTTAGGTCATAACTTGTCAGCAAAACATATCAAAACCAGTAGTAACTTCTTGTAGCATTTGTTATGGTCATTTTAAAATGCTCCTAATATGCGGATACCACTGAAACAAATTCCTGTTCAAAGATATCGATTATGATATTTTGGGTTTGAGTACACGTGATAAGCGCTTGAATGTAGTTAACACAGAGTATGTTACTGTAACTTGTCATTAAAAGCAGAATAAAAGCGTGTGTACTCAGTGTATGTTTTATGAAGGGCAATCCGTTAATCAAAAGTAATGTTCATATCATGGCTCAATGAACAGAAAGGCACCATCAAAGAACAGGATCCACGATAACAGGTACACATTGGAAAAACTTAACAAAACAAGAGAAAATAAGGCTCAGTAATGCATGAAAACAGTCAACAAGACTGTACAATGGTGCTTGAAAGTTTGTGAACCCTTTAGAATTTTCCATATTTCTGCATAAATATGACCTAAAACATCATCAGATTTTCACACAAGTCCTAAAAGTAGATAAAGAGAACCCAGTTAAACAAATGAGACAAAAATATTGTACTTGCTCATTTTTTTATTGAGGAAAATGATCCAATATTACATATCTGTGAGTGGCAAAAGAATGTGAACCTTTGCTTTCAATATCTGGTGTGACCCCCTTGTGCAGCAATAACTGCAACTAAACATTTCCAGTAACTGTTGATCAGTCCTGCACACTGGCTTGGAGGAATTTTAGCCCATTCCTCCATACAGAACAGCTTCAACTCTGGGATGTTGGTGGGTTTCTTCACATGAACTGCTCGCTTCAGGTCCTTCCACAACATTTCGATTGGATTAAGGTCAGGACTTTGACTTGGCCATTCCAAAACATTAACTTTATTCTTCTTTAACCATTCTTTGGTAGAACGACTTGTGTGCTTAGGGTTGTTGTCTTGCTGCATGACCCACCTTCTCTTGAGATTCAGTTCATGGACAGATGTCCTGACATTTTCCTTTAGAATTCACCGATATAAGTCAGAATTCATTGTTCCATCAATGATGGCAAGCTGTCCTGGCCCAGATGCAGCAAAACAGACCCAAACCTTGATACTACCACCACCACATTTCACAGATGGGATAAGGTTCTTATTCTGGAATGCAGTGTTTTCCTTTCTCCAAACATAACGCTTCTTATTTAAACCAAAAAGTTCTATTTTGGTTTCATCCGTCCACAAAACATTTTTCCAGTAGCCTTCTGGCTTGTCCACATGATCTTTAGCAAACTGCAGACGAGCAGCAATGTTCTTTTTGGAGAGCAGTGGCTTTCTCCTTGCAATCCTACCATGCACACCATTGTTGTTCAGTGTTCTCCTGATGGTGGACTCATGAACATTAACATTAGCCAATGTGAGAGAGACCTTCAGTTGCTTAGAAGTTACCCTGGGGTCCTTTGCGACCTCGCCAACTATTACACGCCTTGCTCTTGGAGTGATCTTTGTTGGTCGACCACTCCTGGGGAGGATAATAATGGTCTTGAATTTCCTCCATTTGTACACAGTCTGTCTGACTGTGGATTGGTGGAGTCCAAACTCTTTAGAGATGGTTTTGTAACCTTTTCCAGCCTGATTAGCATCAACAACGCTTTTTCTGAGGTCCTCAGAAATCTCCTTTGTTCGTGCCATGATGCACTTCCACAAACGTGTTGTGAAGATCAGACTTTGATAGATCCTTGTTCTTTAAATAAAACAGGGTGCCCACTCACACCTGATTGTCATCCCATTGATAGAGTCAGGTGTTTTCAAATTTCACCTTCAAATTAACTGCTAATCCTAGAAGTTCACATACTTTTGCCACTCACAGATATGTAATACTGGATCATTTTCCTCAATAAATAGATGACCAAGTATAATATTTTTGTCTCATTTGTTTAACTGGGTTTTCTTTATCTACTTTTAGGACTTGTGTGAAAATCTGATGATGTTTTAGGTCATATTTATGCAGAAATATAGAAAATTCTAAAGGGTTCACAAACTTTCAAGCACCACTGTACGGGCATAAGCCGCGTGGCATTCTAGATGTGCTGTGTGAAAATTGGGAGGAGGGATCTTCAACAAGTAAAAATGAAATTCAATACGTTATCGACCTGCGCGCCAAACTCCACACACTCACGCACCTAACCCAGGAGAATTTGCGGCAGGCCCAAGAACGTCAAATCTGTCTGTAGGATGGGGCACACGCCTTAGGGAATTCACACCGGGAGATAAAGTACTCGTGTTGTTGCCCACGTCAAGCTCCAAATTGATCGCCAGGTGGCAAGGACCTTTTGAGGTCACACAGCGAGTCAGGGAGGTCCCCGTGGCATTGGTGTCGGTGGTTCCAGAGAAGGCAGAGCTGGGGCTGGAGGTTCAAAAGGGAAAATTGACATTGCCCGCCGCTCCGGTCCCCTGTGGAGACCACCTCTCTCCGACCCAACTCACGGAGCTCGCCCAGTTGCAGACAGAATTTTCTGATGTGTTCTTGCCCCTGCCTGGCCGCACCCACCTCATAGAACACCACATTGAGATGCCCCCGGGGGTAATAGTGTGCAGCCGCCCTTACAGACTGCCCGAACACAAAAAAAAAGGTGGTTCGGGAAGAACTCGAGGCTATGCTTGAAATGGGCATCGTCAAGGAGTCCCACAGTGACTGGAGCAGCCCGGTGGCCTTGGTTCCCAAGGCCGACGGGTCGGTCTGGTTCTGTGTGGACTATAGAAAAGTCAACGCGGTGTCTAAATTTGATGTACACCCAATGCCTCATATTGATGAGTTGCTCGATTGACTAGGCATGGCTTGTTTTTATTCGACACTGGATTTGACAAAGGGATATTGGCAGATCCCCTTGACTCCACTATCCCAAAAGAAAATGGCCTTTTCCACACCGTTTGGCTTTCACCAGTTCGTTACACTTCCTTTTGGGCTGTTTGGGGCACCCGCTATGTTCCAGCGGCTTATGGATAGGGTCCTCTGCCCCCACGCCACCTACGCGGCTGCATACTTGGACGATATCATTATTTATAGTAATGACTGGCCACAGCTAAGGGCCATCCTTAGGTCGCTGAGGCGAGCGGGTCTCACAACAAACCTGAAGAAGTGTGCGATTGGGCAGGTGGAAGTACGGTATCTGGGCTTCCACTTGGGCAATGGGCAGGTGAGTCCCCAAATCAATAAGACAGCAGCGATTGCGGTCTGCCCGAGGCCCAAGACCAAAATGGGGGTGAGACAGTTCCTGGGGCTGGCTGGCTACTTTCATAGGTTTATACCTAATTATTCGGACGTCACCAGCCTGCTGACTGATCTCACTAAGAAGCTGGCACCAGATCCGGTCCAGTGGATGGAGCAATGCCAGCGGGCTTTCTCTGAGGTAAAGGCTGCACTGTGTGGGGGGCCACTGTTCCACTCCCCTGACTTTTCTCTCCCCTTTGTTTTGCAGACGGATGCATCGGACAGAGGGCTGGGGGCTGTTCTGTCCCAGGAGGTGGAGGGGGAGGACCGTCCAGTGCTGTAAATCAGCCGGAAGCTGTCGGTTCATGAGGACAGGTATAGTACAATAGAAAAGGAATGCCTCGCCATCAAGTGGGCGGTCCTCGCCCTCCGCTACTACCTGCTGGGGCACCCTTTCACCCTCTGTTTGGACCACGTGCCCCTGCAGTGGCTCCACCGCATGAAGGATGCCAACGCACGGATCACCCATTGGTATCTGGCATTCCAGCCGTTTAAGTTTGAGGTGGTCCACAGGCCGGGGGCACAGATGGTCATGGCGGATTTCCTCTCCTGTCAAGGGGGGGGGGGGGGGGAGTCAGCTGCAAGCCGGATGGCTCCCCGGCCTGAGTTGGGCGGTGGGGGTATGTGGCAGTGGGGGCATGGTCAAGCGTCGGTCTGTGAATGCAGGGCGGAGTCAGGGCAGGTAAGTGGCAAAATCACTGCACCTGATGTGAATTAACCTGTGTTTGTGTGTCTCTCTCAGTGACCGTGCCCTATAAAAGGAGAGAGAGAGCAGAGAAAGGGAGCTCTCCCCTACCTGGACACTTGTGTGCGTGTCTGACTGGGAGAGTGTGAAAGGGAAAGCTGAAAAGCTAGAATAAAAAGTTTTTGTAACACTCAGTTCTGGCCTGCCGTGCTTCTGTGCTCCACCCACCTTCAACAATTCTTTTATATATATATATATATATATATATATATATATAGTAAGAATAGAAATAAATTGGCTGTCAGGTTTTATCACACTACAGCATAGGCCAACATTCTTCTGCCAAGTCCTGTAATTAGAAAGTTAACTTCAATTCCTGTTGATTCTATGATATCTGATACTCTCAGTTGGGTAAGGCAGCAGGTTAATTATAATCACACACTGATTCTTCTTTGACATCCACAGTCAAAGTTTTTTTTTTCTTTCTTTTTTTGGAAAATTACAGATTCCAGAAGATGAGATGCTGGAAGGGGAACTCAGAGTTTTATTGAGTTCTTTGTGATCCAGTAAAATAAATATGCAAATAACTAAGTCAGTAAGTGTAACACTTTCACAGTTCAGGTGAAATGAGGAAATGGGAGACAAGCTTGTGACAAACCAAGGTGTGTTTTATTTTACTTTGTTTCACTTTTTCCAGCAACTTTATTTCATTCTCTGCACTCTGAGCACACACGGTGCTGGGCTATTCAGCTCTCTCTCTCTCTGGTTCCTGTTTTCTCTCTGCAAACACCCACAACGTACTCTGCATATAGACGATGCTTGACCACACCTTTGCTACCACAGTAAGTCATTTATTTCAATCAGTAAAGTGAGTAAGATAATCAATTTACTTAATTAAGTTAATTAGATAAATATTGTAAAGCAAGTAATTAAAGTAATTAAAATAAGTAAGTAAAGATATATGTCAGTAAAGACAGAAATTAACTAAGCAAAGTGAAAAAGTAAAGTAAGTAAAATTTTGTAATTATGTAAGTAATCTCTAACCCTAGTAAGCAAATTAAAAAATAAAATGTAACTAAGTATAGTTACATAAGTACAGAGATAAATTTAAGTAGGTAAGTCAGTAAAGTAGCTCAGTAAGTAAGTTAGGAAGTGAGTAAAGCTCTGGAAGTTAGTATAGTACAAGAATAAGTAAGGAAGGAAAGAAAGTAAAGTAAATATGTAAATTAGTTTAGTACATAAGTCAATAAGTAAATCAGCTGAGTAAGTACGGAAGTCTGAAATTAAGTAAGCAAGTCATTAAGTCAGCAAATAAGTAAGTAATTCTCTGTAATTAAGTAAATAAGTAAATAAAGTAAAAAGTAATCATAGCTAAATAAAGTTACTTAAGTAAGTAAATGTGAATATGTAAGTAAGTAAATAAGTTAGGAAGTGCATAAAGTTGCATAAGTAGGTAAAGTTACAAAAGAAAATAAAGTAAGTCAGAAATTAAGCAAAGTGAAAGAAGTAAAGTAAGAAAGTATGTATGTAAAGTTATGTAATTCAATAAGTAGTCTCTAACTGTAACCCTAGTAAGCAAAAAAAAAAGTAACTAAGTAAAGGTACATATAGAAGTGTGGCAGCGGGGGCGTGGCCAAGCGGCGGTCTGTGAATGGAGGGCGGAGTCAGGGAAGGTAAGTGGCAGAATCACTGCACCTGACGTGAATTAACCTGTGTTTGTGTGTGTCCCCCAGTGACCGCGCCCTTTAAAAGGAGAGAGAGAGAGCAGAGAAAGGGAGCTCTCCCCCAACCTGGACGCTTGTGTGTGTGTGTGTGTGTGTGTGTGTGTGTGTGTGTGTGTGTGTGTGTGAGAGAGAGAGAGTGAATATAAAAGCTGAAAAGCAAAATAAAAGAGTTTTTGAGAACTCAGTTCTGTCCTGCCATGCTTCTGTGCTCCACCCACCTAGAACTCTTGCTACAGTGGTGCCGAAACCCGGGACTCGGAGTATGGAAGAGAACAGCCCCATGGAGTCCTCCCCCTTCAAGGACCTGGTCTATGCCCTCACCATGGCCCAACAGAGCCAGCACCAGGCGCTGGTCACCCTCCGGAAGGAGCAAGAACAATGGTTCGAAGCCCTGGTGCTGGTGCAACAGGAAGATTGCCAGGTGTTCCGGCACCCACTCGCATTGGCGGGGTCCACCATCACCCCTGGCGTGGACCCTCCCCACCTCACCCTAATGAAGATGGGTCTGCAGGATGACCCCGAAGCCTTCCTCGCTCTTTTTGAGCAGGCAGCAGAGGTGTGGGGTTGGCCGGTGGAGCGGTGCGCCTCCTCCCCCTGCTAACGGGCGAGGCGCAGCTGGCCGTGCTACAGCTCCCTGCCGACAGCTGGCTGGTCTATGCCGACCTCTGCAGGGCCGTCCTCCAACGTGTGGGGCACACACCGGAACAGCAGCGGCAGCGCTTCCATGCGCTGCACTTGGAGAAGGTCGGCTGGCCATTCGCATTTGGCCAGCAGCTCCGGGATGCCTGCCGGGGGTGGCTGAGGTCCGACAACCACGACGCCGAGGGAATCATCGACCTGGTGGCGCTGGAACAATTCGTCGCCTGACTTCCGGGAGGAACCGCAGAGTGGGTCCAGTGCCATTGCCCGGCGTCGCTGGATTGGGCCATTGAGCTGGCGGAGGACCATATGGCGGCTGTTCCGATGGCAGGACAGCGTGTCTCCTCTTCTCCCCTCTCTTCTCTCTTTCCCTCTCCCCCTGTTCCTGATCCTCGTCCCATTCCCCCACCGTGGAGGCAGGGGTCGGCTCCACCCCAGCCGGCCCGCCACACCCGCAGTGCCCTACTGTTTCCCACTTCCGTGTCTGTGTCTCCCCCCCTCAGGTGAGTGAACTCCGGAACACCAGTGCAGAGGGAGAGCCTGGGCCGGTATGCTGGCGCTGCGGGGAGCCCGGGCACCTCCAATATCAGTGCTCGGCGATGGAGGTGGGTGTGGTGGTCCGGATCCTTGACGCACCAGAGACCACCCTCGATCGGGCTGGAGTGTATCGCATACCGGTGAATATCCAAGGGGATATGTATCAGGCTTTGGTGGACTCCGCCTGTAATCAGACCTCAATCCACCAAAGCCTGGTGCAAGACGAGGCATTGGTGAGAGCACAATTGGTGAAGGTGTTGTGTGTGCATGGGGATGTTCACAACTACCCTTTAGTGTCGGTCCACATTCTATTTCGAGGGGAGAAATTTAGAGTACAGGCGGCGGTTAATCCTCGCCTTACCCACTCGATAATTTTGGGGACTGATTGGCCGGGATTTGGGGAATTAATGACTCATTTAGTGAAGAGTGGGGCCTGCCATAGTTTAGCGGGGGGAGGTCCTAGTGTGGCATTGGTGGGAGCAGCTGTCACAGAGCCGTCTACATCATCACCGTGTCAGAGTGAGGAGCAGCAGGCTCCTCCTCCCTCTCTCGGGGAATCCCTCACGGATTTCCCATTAGAGCAGTCGCGAGACGAGACTCTGCGGCATGCATTTGACCAAGTGAGAGTAACTGATGGTCAAACGCTCCAGCCAAACGCCACACCGTCCTTCCCCTATTTCTCCATTATGAAGGATAGATTATACCGAGTGATGCAGGACACTCAGTCTAAAGTACCGATAACTCAGCTTTTGATCCCAAAGAGCCACCGGGAACTTGTATTCCAGGCGGCTCACTTTAATCCCATGGCCGGACACTTGGGGCAGAATAAGACACTAGCCCAAATAATGGCCTGGTTCTATTGGCCAGGGATTCGCGGTGGTGTACGGCATGCCACGAATGCCAGTTAGTAAATCCAGCGGCCATTCCAAAAGCGCCTTTGCACCCTCTGCCATTAATCGAGACCCCGTTCAAAAGAATTGGGATGGATCTCATCGGGCCATTAGGTCGGTCAACACGAGGATATCACTTTATTTTAGTTCTGGTGGACCATGCAACGTGATATCCGGAAGCAGTGCCTCTTCATAATATCTCAGCACGCAGTATTGCGGAAGCACTCATCCGCGTCATCTCCCGAGTCGGAATCCCCAAAGAGATTCTGACTGATTAAGGCACTACGTTTATGTCATGCACACTGCGCGAACTGTATGGGTTACTGGGAATTAAGCCTATCCACACCAGCATTTATCACCCACAAACAGATGGCTTAGTCGAACAGTTCAATCGCACCCTCAAAAACATAATTAAAAAATTTGTAAGCGAGGACGAATGCAACTGGGATAAATGGCTCGAACCCCTGTTATTCGCAGTGCGAGAGGTCCCACAAGCCTCCACAGGGTTCTCTCCGTTCGAATTATTATACGGGCGTATGCCGTGTGGCAGTCTAGATGTGCTGCGTGAAAATTGGGAGGAGGGACCTTCAACAAGTAAATATGAAATTCAGTACGTTATCAATCTGCATGCCAAACTCCACACCCTCACCCACTTAACCCAGGCAAATTTGCAGCAGGCCCAAGAACGTCAAGTCTGTCTGTACGACAGGGGCATGCGCCTTAGGGAGTTCACACCGGGAGATAAAGTACTCGTGTTGTTGCCCACGTCGAGCTCCAAATTGATCGCCAGGTGGCAAGGACCCTTTGAGGTCACACGGCGAGTCGGGGACGTTGACTATGAGGTGAGGCGAATGGACAGGGGCGGGGCGTTACACATTTACCACCTCAATCTGTTAAAACTTTGGAATGAGCAGGTCCCGTGGCATTGGTGTTGGTGGTTCCAGAGAAGGCAGAGCTGGGGCCGGAGGTTCAAAAGGGAAAATTGGCATTGCCCACCGCTCTGGTCCCCTGTGGAGACCACCTCTCTCTGACCCAACTCGCGGAGGTCGCCAAGTTGCAGGCAGAATTTTCTGACATGTTCTTGCCCCTGCCCGGCCGCACCCACCTCATAGAACACCACATTGAAATGCCCCCTGGGGTAGTAGTGCGCAGCCACCCTTACAGACTACCTGAACACAAAAAAAAAGTGGTTCGGGAAGAACTCGAGGCCATGCTCGAAATGGGCATCGTCGAGGAGTCCCACAGTGACTGGAGCAGCCCGGTGGTCTTGGTTCCCAAGGCTGACGGGTCGGTCCGGTTCTGTGTGGACTATAGAAAAGTCAACGCAGTGTCTAAATTTGATGCATACCCAATGCCTCGTATTGACGAGTTGCTCAATCGACTAGGCACGGCTCATTATTATTCGACACTGGATTTGACAAAGGGATATTGGCAGATCCCCTTGACTCCACTATCCCAAAAGAAAATGGCCTTTTCCACACCGTTTGGCTTACACCAGTTCATCACACTTCCTTTCAGGCTGTTTGGGGCGCCTGCTACATTCCAGCGGCTTATGGATAGGGTCCTCCCCCCCCACGTCACCTACGCGGCCGCATACTTGGACTATATCATTATTTATAGTAATGACTGGCCGCGGCACTTAGACCACCTAAGGGCCATCCTTAGGTCGCTGAGGCAAGCGGGTCTCACAGCCAACCCGAAGAAGTGTGCGATTGGGCGGGTGGAAGTACGGTATCTGGGCTTCCATTTGGGCAATCGGCAGGTGTGTCCCCAAATCAATAAGACAGCAGCGATTGCGGCCTGCCCGAGGCCCAAGACCAAAATGGGGGTGAGACAGTTCCTGGGGCTGGTTGGCTACTATCGTATTAGAATACCTAATTATTCGGATGTCACTAGCCCGCTGACTGATCTCACTAAAAAGGGGGCTCCAGATCTGCTCCAGTGAACGGAGCAATGCCAGCGGGCTTTCTCTGAGGTAAAGGCTGCACTGTGTGGGGGGGCACTGTTACACTCCCCTGACTTTTCTCTCCCCTTTGTTTTGCAGATGGACACATCGGACAGAGGGCTGGGGGCTGTTCTGTCCCAGGAGGTGGAGGGGGAGGACCATCCAGTGCTGTACATCAGCCAGAAGCTGTCGGTGTGCGAGGGCAGGTATAGCACAATAGAAAAGGAATGCCTCGCCATCAAGTGGGTGGTCCTTGCCCTCCGCTACTTCCTGCTGGGGCGCCCTTTCACCCTCTGTTCAGACCACGTGCCCCTGCAGTGGCTCCACCGCATGAAGGATGCCAACATGCAGATCACCCGTTGGTATATGGCACTCTAGCCGTTTAAGTTTGAGGTCGTCCACAGGCCGGGGGCTCAGAGGGTTGTGGCGGATTTCCTCTCCTGTCGGGGGGGGAGTCAGCTGCAGGCCGGACAGCTCCCCGGCCTGAGTCGGGCAGTGGGGGTATGTGGCAGTGGGGGCGTGGTCAAGCATCGGTTTGTGAATGGAGGGCGGAGTCAGGGAAGGTAAGTGGCAGAATCACTGCACCTGACGTGAATTAACATGTGTTTGTGTGTGTCCCCCAGTGACCGCGCCCTTTAAAAGGAGAGAGAGAGAGAGAGCAGAGAAAGGGAGCTCTCCCCCAACCTGGACACTTGTGTGCATGTGTGAGAGTGAGTATAAAAGCTGAAAAGCTAAATAAAAGAGTTTTTGAGAACTCAGTTCTGTCCCGCCGTGCTTCTGTGCTCCACCCACCTAGAACTCTTGCTACAATAAGTAAATAAAGTTATGTAAGTAAGTAAAGTACTTTCATAAGTAAGTTAGGAAATGAGTAAAGTTAGGTCAGTAACTTAGTATAGTACAATGATGAGTACGTAAAGAAAGAAAGGAAGTATGTAAATTAGTTTAGTATGAAAGTAAATAAGCTTAGTAAGTATGTAATTAAGTAAGTCAGAAAATAAGTAAGTAAAGCTCTGTAATTAATTAAGTAAATAAGTAAATAAAATAAAAAGTAATCGTAGCTAAATAAATTTACTTAAGTAAATAACTATGTAAGTAAGTAAATAATTTAGGACGTGACTAAGTTTGCATAAATCAGTAAAAAAAAAGTTAGTACAGCTAAGTAAGGAAGGGAAGAAAGTAAAGTAAGAAAGTTAGCTTGGTCAATATCGAATTCAAAAGAAAATAAGTAAGTACAAAGCACAAACACTACTTATGCTAACCAAAGTGTACCTAGAAGAAATCATAACTTGGTATTAAAAATAACATAAAAGAAGTGCACTTAAGAAACAACACTTAAGACAATGCAAATAACATAGCACAATATACGTTACAACTATATATAAAGAGGAAACACTCGTGTCTATTTATGTCATATTATTTAAAAAAAAAAAAGAGCACTGTTTCCAGCTCATTTTATCTGGAAAATATGACATTCCTAATATTCTGGACATTTTCCATGAAATGTTCACAGATTGTATGCACTGATATGATGGGATATATTACTTCGTCAGAAATATATTTATGAATAAAACTTAAAGCCTGAGAATAACACTAGTTCTAATGAAAGACTGTACTCCATGTGCTCCTGATATAAATCCCTCAACCATCCCCAGACTAGGTTCATATTTTCATGAGAATTTGAGACTTCTATTAGTAATGCTTAGCTATGACAACTGACAAGTAATTCTAGCATTAGTCTGCCCTGAATCTACAAAGATAAACAATATTTCCACAGTTTCCAATATTTCCATTTGTAGTGGGTGGGAATTGGATATGAATAAATTGAGTGGAGAAAAACTTTTATTTTATCGTGAGGAAACCTAATACAGTATCGTGACCTGTTCTGGAAACCAGAGGCATCTGTCACTTTGTGTCTTAGTCATTACCTGCTTCTTTTCTCTTATTCTCTTATTTACTGTTTGATCTCTTTTGTCTATATTATCATCCAGTTTATTGAATACCAACACAACTTAAACACTTGAAAGGAAATTAAAAAAAAAAAGATGACGTGAAATCCATGAATCTAAACACAATGCATGGAAGCAGCATCAGTCCAATAAACTCCCAATTAAATGTGTTAAGTCTTAATGTGAGAATTTATTTTTAAATCCTTCTTTAATTCCAAAACAGTAACTTAACCTTTAAAAATAGTGTTAAATTTAAAGCTTATCAGGTTTTAATCATGTGTTATTGCTTATTGTGTCTTGTTAGCTTTACAGCGCTGCAGTGTGAGAAGTTGGAAGCTTATTGCAGAAATGAGGATGAATCGCATCCTAGTTGGAGCATGATGGAGTGGCACGGCTCAGTGAGAAACGACAGATCACTCTTTTGGGTTTGGAAATAATTACTAGTCCTGAAATGCATCACAAGCGAACAGTTATTATTTTATTCTTTCTACATTTGACTACCAATAAAGAGGAAACTCTGACCTATTAACATTCATGATCAAGAAAACAAAACTCTTTCTGGTGCTTGAAATTTCACAATGATCAGCACACTCTGTTGTGTTTTATTTCTGACTTATTTCTCAATATATAACTACTAGTTTGCCAGATTGCTTTTTAAATCAGTAAAGCTCACCATTTTATTTATCTCTATCTATTTAGGGAAAACCCATCTAGATAAGACCAATAAGGCGATAATTAACAGTTATTCCATGAAATCGAGTCGTACATGAGCTGATAGCTGATGAGACGCGTAGCACCGAGCTGGCTATAAGCCATGTACGATGAGATGGAGTGGAATAACTGTTTTATTCTATCCACATTCACCTGATTTTGAGAAGTGGAGCATTTTTATTTTTTTGCAAATTCAATAAATAAAATCTTCATACAAAATGTCTGACAAAATATTTTCCACATAGAATGTAAACAAACCAGGAAAATAACAGTAACAATTTGTGAAAAATGCTATAATAATAATTCTTGAAAAATAAAAAAAGATACTTTCTTACCATCAAATATTTTTATTCCATATTTTGTTGCCTTTTTTTGTATTTTTTTGAGTTTTCTTCTCCTTCTTTAGGGTTTTTTTGGTGGTTGGCAAACCAACTTAAAGGTGCATTCCCACCACCGACTGGGATGGAGTGTAGAACAGGAAATACTGGGGGGGAAACCCTATATTCTTTTAGCTATTTCGGTTTCTTTTAAATACTTAATAATAATTTTTTTTGAGGTTTTGTTTTTGAGTAGACTTTTTATTTCATCCTCGGTTGGTTCAGCAACACGCTCCACCATTTTGTTTTTCTCTACTCATGGAATATGAGCTGATAGCCTACTAGTAGAGTAGAAATCAGAGCGTGTGATTGCTCATATCCAGTGAATGTGGATCGAATAATTGTAATTACCCCAAAGGAAGCATCTAAGTAGAGCATATATTTGGAAAACAAACCCAGATTTTTCCTTATAATTAATGTTATCTGGGGTAACCTTTATTGAATGTTAGCTGAATCTGTCATGTGTTTGAAATCAGGTGAACTGAAATCTCTCACTGTGTGTCTCTGAGGTTAGTTTCAGGAGCAGATTCTGTTCTGTAAATATGAATTTCTCCTGTGTGTGATGGTGCCTGTGACTTTTCAGTTTAATTAGAAACTAAGGCTCCTCAGAGACTAAACAAATTTATCTTTGAAGTTTTTAATGTGAATTATATATTTGTATTAAGGAGTCAAATATTGGCAGGTTTATTGGATGTTTTTTTTTCTCTCTCAGTGTTCATGAATGCTGTAGAAGTCATGCATAAAGGTCACACACTTTACGTCACACTAACAAGCTATTAAATGGGTATACTATACTTCTGAAACCCTGATTTCCAATAAAATGTTGACTGGTTTTTATGGATGTTGACACCGTCAGCATTGACTGCTACATCAATAAAACATATTACTTTGTTTAGTTGCATACAAGCACCTGAAAAGGCCAAAATCTGGAGCCAAATAACAGAAAAGGTGAATTAGGTGTGAATGATTTATGAACAAATTTGTTCATATCCAGCTTCATGGTCTTATTAATCAATAATATTTACATTAAATTTCCCTTCATTACCATTATATTTAGGGAAGTTCAGCATTAATAAACAATAAATACTGTTAATAAAATAATTAAATAACACATATTAATTGAGATTTTAATGAAATACGGCTGCATTGACAAATGTTTAAGTAAACCATGACTTCATATGTACAGTACCAGTCAGAAGTTTGACACACCTTCTAATTCAATTATTTTTCTGTACTATGATTAATTAAAAGTAACTTCGTGTCTTAAAGTAATGAGGATGTCATTTCTCATTACTTATTTGAGCAGTTCTTGACATAATATGGATTATTACAGTTGTGGAACAGGGCTGTTTACTGTATTTTTGTTATTTACTATTTACTGTTTGATCTCAAACGCATTAAGAAGACAAGAAACTTGCCTACTAACTAACTTAATTGAAAAGCATTCCAGGTGACTACCCCATGAAGCTGGTTAAGATAATGCCAATAGTGTGCAAAGCGTCATCAAGGGAAACGGTGGCTACTTTGAAGAACCTAAAATATGAAACATATTTTGTTTTTGTTTTTAACACCTTTTGTTTACAACATCACTTCAGCAACTTGCAGTTCAGGGTGACTATCTTTGTGTTAAGCTTTGATTTGCTTTGTGACTATCTATTGTTAAAAGCATCTGAATAAAAATGAATTGAGGTGAAATGGACTGAAAATTCTAGTGGTTACAGTGGATATTGTGGTACACAAAGTTTTATTTGCTACATTTGATTTGATTTTGTTTATTCCTTATAAAGTTCATAAATTAAAGCATCTCAAAGAGCAGTGGTTCTATGGCAGTGGTATTGTGATTGATTGATTGATTGATTGATTGATTGATTGATTGATTGATTGATTGATTGATTCAGCTTGGAGAAATCACAACTCACCATTATTAAAGGTGCTCTATTTAACAATTATTCCACGAAATTGAGTCATACATGAGCTGATAGCCAACAAGGCGCGTAACACAGAGTCGGGTATAAGCCAAGTACGATGAGACTGAGTGGAATAATTGTTTTATTCTATTCACATTCACTGGATTTTGAGAGAGAGCATTTCTATTTTCATTTTTTGCAAATTTGATCAATAAAAACTTTATACAAAATGTTCAACAAAATCATTTCCACTTAGAATGTAAACAAACCGTCGAAATGACAGTAGTAATTTGTGAAAAATGCTATAATCCATCCATCCATCCATTATCTGTAGCTGCTTATCCTGTTCTACAGGATCAGAGGCAAGCTGGAGCCTATCCCAGCTGATTATGGCGAGAGGCAGGGTACACCCTGGACAAGTCACCAGATCATCGCTGGGCTGACACACACAGTAGAGACAAACAACCATTCACACTCTCATTCACACCTATGGTCAATTTAGAGCCACCAATTAACCTAACCTGCATGTCTTTGGACTGTGGGGGAAACCGGAGCACCCGGAGGAAACCCACGTGGACACGGGGAGAACATGGAAACTCCACACAGAAAGGCCCTCGTCGGCCACTGGGCTCGAACCCAGAACCTTCTTGCTGTGAGGTGACAGTGACTATAATCATAATTCTTAAAAAAAAAAAAAAAAAAATACATTCTTACCATCAAATACTTTTATTCCATATTTCATTGCTTTTTTTGTATTTTGGGGGTGCTGTTTTTGAGTAGAGTTTTTATTTCATCCTTGCTTGGTTCAGCAACACGCTCTGCCATGTTGCTGTTCTTTTTTTTTTTTGGTGGTTAGCAAACCAACTTAAAGGTGCATTACCACCACCAACTGGGCTGGAGTGTGGAACATGAGATATTGGGGGGGGGGCTATATTATTTTAGCTATTTCTGTTTCTTGTAAATACTTGATAACAAAGTGATATATCTGATTAGATGCGCTCCTCTGCTATTTTGTTTTTCTCTACTTATGGTATATGAGCTGATAGCCTAGTAGTAGAGTAGCCAGTCAGTGTGTGTGAATGGTCATATCCAGTGATTGTGGATATAATAATTATTAGTATAAATACGGAGGTGATTATAGAAAATTATGCACACTGATTGGTCAAGAAATTTGAATTATTTCTCTACAATCACCTCAAATGACTCGGCAAAATGGCGGCCAATCGCTTTGTCACCGTAAGTGAGGAAGAATGACAAATTATGAAAGAGAATGCTGTTCCTAAAAGCACTAAAGATGCTACGAAGTTTAATCTAAAACTATTCAAAGGTAAGGTGGAATTGTGATTTATTTTATCGATTTCAAAACAAAGTATTTTATGTGACTCGGCATTGATAAGTGACACAAGTCAGCACCACACTTTTATTAGATAAATTATTTTTTTAAATACAATTTTTATTTTTTGAAAAATGATCACCTGCGTATTTATAGTAAAGCAATTGTCTGCCTCAGGCTCAGTGAATATTGGTGAATAATAACCTTGACTTGATCTCAGTTATTATTCACTGATATTCACTTTGCCTTTGGTGAATAATTGCTTATTATTATTATTATTATTATTATTATTATTATTATTATGGGTTTTTTTGTTTGTTTGTTTTAGTTACTAGACCATTTGGCATCCTTTGAAATGGGTTCAATCCAAACGGCAATAACTCCAAAACGAGTAACCTAGAAAATAATGTCAACTTGTTGACCTAATATGTTCTCTCAGTGGACATCTCGGGAACAAAAAAGGGCTCCAATATATGTTGAAAATAATGAGCCTAAGATTTATATAATTGGATTTCGTTCAGAAAACAAATCTGGACTAAGAAGGTTAGTCCAGGGTTAGTCAAATCATTCTGTAGAATGATTTTAGAGCTCCCTGGCTGAAAACATTTGAAAGTCCCTGTCATAGACTGTTAAAATTTAGCCCTGACACTTGGATGGACTTCGTGAAATGATATCCAGGAAGAAAGTGGTGTTAATTGCTGGGGGGGAGGAGGAGGATGCTCTCCTCATGTGTTCCAGATGGTCTAGAGACCAACACAAGCTGCTTCTTTATCAACATTGTCGGCTCTGTGTGTGTGCTTTGGCACTCTAGTGATGAAAGCATGCTGTGAATTAGGAATGCGTCCCAATGATGACCACCATGTGTGATTTTTTTTTTTTTCTTTCTACTTGCCAGCTACTTTAAGACTTGCATCCGTTGGGATAAAACTTTCTGGCAAATGGATAAATATAAATGTGAATAAATTATACTGGAAGTGAACATTTATCATTCTGCTTATATGAGGTAATTAGTCATGTACTGTAGGTGTTATCATCACTGATGTCTAATTGTGATATCAGCTGGGAGGTAAAAGTGAAATATCTATCAATAGATCAGCAATTAAACTATTAGAGTTGAGCCATGGATTACAGCTCAGGATCACTTCAATGGCATGAAAAGAATCATATTTCTGCCCTAAAAGAATGACAATTGTACGTACAGTATAAACTTCATTTCATTTGAGCCATACTGACACAATTTCCATCAAATACATCAGATGTGTGTGTTTTTTTAAAGATAATAAACAGTATCAGAAGAATGAGAGCAATAACAGTAGGTCAGATGTGACACATTTCAAAAAGCTCTTTTCTGTCTTTTCTAACACTTTAACATTAATTTCCAAATGAAGCTGCTCTCGCCTGACAGAAAAACTGCCTGTGTTAATCTCTCTGACAGTAATGCCATCTGCATTCAAGCGCATGTCACCTCCTGGATGCAAACCACTCCAACTGTCAGCATCACAAAAAAGCAAACCCCTGTGGAGAAGGTCCATTAATGTGTGAGTCCCAATTTGAAAACAGCACAAGCATGAGATTATTATATCTCACATCTGTGTAAATCTCACTGATAAATGGATCATTTCTGTTATAGTTCATTTGCTGCAGATCGTTTTTATTTGGCAAGATGATATTTGCACAGTTGCCAAAGTTGTCTAGATATTTTCAGAGCTTTTGCTTCATATATTATTCATACACTCATGAAGCAAAGGACTAACTCAAAAGGCTAATGCTAGAATGGCTTGTACTGGCTGTTAATTAGTTTGTTCATTCATCTTCAGTCCTGTTTGTTCATAACCTGGTAATAGTTGTGTTAATCCTGCGAACACTGGGCACACTGGATAGGATGCTAGTCCATCGCAGGGCCAATTACACATGCATACACTCATGCCTTAGGGCAATTTTAATGTCCATCCATCCATTGATTATCCATATCCAGAACCTTCGTGCTGTGAGGTGACAGTGCTAACCACTACACCATCATGTCATCCATGCACTTACCATAACTGTTAGAGAGCTAATCATACCTAATGCACTGTTAAACACCATGGTGAATTTTTATTCTGATAAAGTTTAGTTAAGTTTTTTTTTTAAATATTACATCCAGTCTACTCATCTGTAAGTCAGTCATTGACAAGAGTGCTGAATATTTTTATTTTGATATTTGTAATGATCATATTCAGCCATGGCCTGAAGGTTAGAGAAGCAGCCTTGGGCCTAAAGAGTTGCTGGTTTGATTCCTGGGACTGGCAGGAAAAATGTGAGGGGAGTTGAGTGAATGAACAGCACTTTCCCCTCCCTCTGTATCATGGCTGAAGTGCCCTTGAGCAAGGTACCTAACCCCCAACTGCTACCTGGGTGATGTAGCTTAGCTGCCAACTGCTCTGGGTATGTGTGTGTGCTCATTGCTCACTTATGTGTGCATGTGTATTGTTCACTGCTTCAGATGGGTTAAATAGAGAGGAGGAATTTTCTATGATTAAGTGTACATGTGACTAATAATAATAATAATAATAAATTTTATTTGGAGCGCCTTTCAAGATACCCAAGGACACTTTACAAAAAGTGTAAAAATTGTAAGTAAAAGTCAAAGTAGAACTAGTTAAAAAGCACAGAAGCATGACACAGAATCAACAACAAAGTAAAAAACACAGATGATGCAGCAATACAATTAAAAATAATAATAAAATAAAAAATTATTAATAAAATAATAACCTCAATCATTCAGCATTATGATGAGAAAGCAAGGGTAAAAAGATAAGTTTTGAGCATGGTTTTAAAAGATGAAAGGGAGGTGCATTGATGCAATGAAAGTGGGAGGCTGTTTCAGAGTTTGGGGCCAGCCACACTAAAAGCCCTATCACCCATAGATCAGAGATTTGTGGAGGGGATAGTGAGAAGGTGTGTATCAGAGGAGCGTAAATTTTGGATGGGTAAATATGGAGTGAGAAGACTAGAGAGGTAGGTGGGTGCTAGGTTGTGCTGGGCCTTGTAAACAAGGAGGAGGATTTTGAAATGGATGCGAAATTTAACAGGAAGCCAGTGTAGCTGATGGAGGATGGGTGTGATGTGATGCCAAGGTCTAGTATGGGTGAGGAGTCTAGCTGCAGAGTTTTGGATGTGTTGTAGTCTGTTTATTGATTTACTTGGAAGCCCAATGAGCAGGGCATTGCAGTAATCAAGTCTGGAGGTGATGAAGGCATGAATTAGGGTCTCTGCAGTGGGGAGGCTGAGTGAGGGGCAGAGTTTGGAGATAGTTTTGAGATGAAAAAATGCTGTTTTAGTGATGTGTTTTATGTGTGAATCAAAAGAAAGAACTGAATCAATGATGACACCCAGGTTTTTCACTTCAGAGGAGATGGTGGTGAAGTAACCTGGGATGGAGAACTGCACAAGATTTAACTTCTTCAGCAGTGTTGGAGTGGCAATGACTATGGCTTCGGTCTTGTTATGGTTGAGTTTGAGAAAATTGTGTGTCATCCAGTTACTAATATCAGACAGGCAAGTGGACAATTGTGAGAGGGGGAGTGGATGAGAGGGTTTAGTGTAAATGTAAATTTGTGTGTCATCAGCATAGCAGTGGAAGTATAAGCCATGCTGACGGAGGATGTGACCCAAGGGAAGGATATAGATGATGAAAAGCAAGGGACCTAGGACAGAACCTTGTGGAACACCATGTGGGAGGCGTGCACTAGGGGAACGGAAATCACCAATGGAGACAAACTGTTCCCTTCCTGTGAGATATGACCTAAACCAGGAAAGTGCAGTGCCAGTGATGCCCAGGAGTGATTCCAGCCGTGTGAATAGAGTGCTGTGGCAGACAGTGTCAAATGCAGCTGTTAGATCCAGCAGTAGGAGGATGCTGAAGTGGCTTCTTCTTTTTCTTATTCCACCTTCCCATCCAGGGTTACATCACAGGAAAATCCATACTCGCTGTCCAAATCGGGTCGGTTAAAGTGATGGAACCAAACCAGAAAAGATGAGAAGAGTAATTAGAGGGATGTTTAAAAGTAAAAACACACCTACAAGTCCTGAGTTCTTGAAACATTTCCTTTAAAGAAAATATACCTTTAGACTTGGTGCATACAATTCTCAGTTATGTTTTCCTAAATATTAGTGTGAGGCAAATGCACATACAAATGCTCAACTAATGTTCAAGCCCGTTTCAGTCCAACATTACGTAATAAATAAATAAATAAATAAATAAATAAGGTTTTATCTACAGAATATGATGATGAGAAGCATGGAATCAAGCAGTTTTCTGAATCTGATCAATGTGTTGTGAGTTCAGGGATGCTTTTCTGCTCAACACAGTTGTAAAGAGTGGTTATTGAAAGCAGCTTGAACTAGCATGGCCATTCTTAGACGTCTCTCATGAAGGAGTTCCTACCTGCAGACCTGCCACTAATGGAATATATTTTTTTTTTAGATCAGGAAACTGTGAAATCCTCAAACCATGCCATAGTCGAAAGCACCCAAATTCTGCTGTTCAATTAAGTGTCATTAATTAAAGTATTTTATTTGTATGCATATGATTTTATGCATTGCATATGTCACACTGCCAGATGATTGGCTGACTGGATAACAGCATGAATAAGCAGGTGTACAAGTGTTTCTACTAAAGTGGCCAGTAAGTGTATGTTTGAAATTTGAAAGTTGTGTGAGCTTCTGCGTTGCAGGAATCTAGCTCCGTGTATGTGTGCATGTGTGTGTGTGTGTGTATGTGTGTGTGTGCAGCATGACTGAATCTTTTTCATTTCCCATGGACACACTCACACAGCCTACCTTCCTGTGCCAGACAGAACTCATTTGTCAAATCTATCTGCCATATGTACTGCACATTGTGAATCAGGAGCCACAGCTTTACACACCAAACATCAGTCCACTGGAATGAAGGACAACAAAAAAGACAATATGTCAAAATAAAAATGGGAGCAGAAACACAGAGGCTCTGCGTCCAGTACTGATGCAGTGCCTGTCTAACACCAGCGAGATAGACAGAACAGAAGCTCAGACACGCTATATATATATATATATATATATATATATATATATATATATATATATATATATATATATATATATATATATAGCTGTGTGCTATAAATATTGATGACTGTTGCCATGGATTTTTCATTTATACTTTTATGGACAATATCAAGGCCAATGCCAAGTACTCTATTTCTGCAAAGCCTACTTTCTGAGGAAAATATGTTTTACTATAGCACTTTGTACCAAGGACGACGACTTCTTCTTCACCAAGGACAATCTTATGATTAAACAAATCATATTATTAAAAGAAAAAACATCATGTTATCATGAAAACAACATTCTAAATATAGCCACAAGCAGCAATGAAGGGCCTAAACACCTTCGATATACCAAATCTGGCATGAATCCAACAAACTGTCTCAGAGGAGAACATCCAAATGTAACATGTGTCAAAATGCACAAAACCAAAAATATCTCACTTCCTGTTGAATACAACTAATACAATGTACCTTACAATTTTGTTCGTCTTGAGGCACCCCACACACCTACCAAATCTGACACGGATAAGTGAAAGTATATACCGGGCAGAAGTCTCAATGACATGTGGGGGCGCTATGGAGTCCTCTGGACACATCTGGGGCCAAGCCTCTATCCCTGAGTAATGGTGGCAAGGACTATGTGTACCAAAATTCATGAGTTTTCAAGCCATGGGTACCACCTCAAAAATGGCCAAGTCTTAAAGAAGAAGAAGAAAAAAATCCTGAGGAAAACAATACGGCCTTGCACTTCAGTGCAGCGCCCTCCAGTGGACACCGGAGGCGCGCGCATCTCTGGTGCTCGGGCCCTAATTAAAAAATGAAATTTAAAAAAATCACATTACTATGAGAAAAACATCACATTATAAAAAAAAACAAACAAACCCATCATGTTATTTTGAAGAAAAAAAACCCATCACATCATCATGAAGAAAACATTCTAACAAGAAAAACATCACATTTCCATAAAAAACCCTAATATGTTATTATAAGAAAAACATCATGAAAAAATAATGCAGTTGAAAAAATAGCCAAATTTTACTTCATGCTTCGATTAAACCACAATGAGATTTTAATCTCAGTGAACAGTGTAAACAGTATTGTCATTAGTATACGGACATTATAAAAGATTCTCAACATACGATGCTGATAAACAGCATTTTATTCCTTGCTGATCTAATTGAACATCACATGAAATTTTAATTACAGCATGTTAAATGTCTATAGGCTGGGTGAGCTGTTAATCAAACAGTGCCAGTTTAATTAAAACAGTTGGAACCTCATGAGAGGTCATAGGGAGGGCGTGGTCATGGGCTGACGTGAATTACTGTGAGGCAGAATTGAAGAGTGCTAATGAATAAAGTTTTATACAATGAGGTGCATGATGGTTGATGTGATATTTGATATGACATGCCTGGTGGGGAAGCCAAGGCCTAAAGATTAGAGAAGCAGCTACAGGACCAAAAGGTTGCTGGTTTGATTCCTTGGACCAGCAGGAAAATGTGTGGATGGGGGGAGTGAATGAAGAGCAGTTTCCCCTTCCTCTACATCCATAGCTGAAGTTTCCTTGAGCAAGGCACCTAACCTAATCCCCAACTGGGCGCTGCAGGGTATGTGTGTTCACGACTTTTTTGTGTGCATGTTCATTGCTTCAGATGGGTTAAATGCAGAGAAAGAATTTCACAGTGCTCTAATGTACATGTAACAAATAAAGGCTTAAAAATTCCAAAAATTAACCTTCACACAAATGTAAAAAAAATCTTAACCATATAAGTATTTGCATAGTTTTAGTTTTAGTTGTAGTAAGCTGGTCTATCATGGCTGTAAATGCTCTCAATATTGTGGTGTCTCTTATCAGCCACTATGATGCAGCAGAAATTGCTTTTTGCTGCATCGGAGCATTTCATCACTGTCACACACAAAGTAAGATAAAATGCACTTGGAGAAAATTATGGATGTGTCTGAGTCTTTCTTTCTCAGAAAGTATAGTTTGAAAGGTGTTTTTCTTTCATGGAATTGGAAACACTCTTAGACTACCGCTGGCTCTGTTGGGTCTCTCCACTGCTGTGAACGTTGTCATTTGTGTGTTGGCAGTGTTTAAGAGCATGTTGAACAACAGAAAAAACCCTGGATCTGTAGTGCATAGTGGGAGAAGGATGGAATAAAAAAGACTGAATATAAGCAAGAGGGAGATAGAGAGCTGAAAAGTGAGGAATGAGTAAGAAACCACAAATAAACCCATTTGAGGGCATGTTGTTGATCAGAAACTAATCATGAATTGGATGGTGTGAGCACATTACAGTAATATAAATTTTGCCATTAGAAATACTGTCAGAACGGCGCTCTTTGAGAAGATTAATCAACACCTGTCAGACATGATAATTTAACAGCACTGTGTCATAAATAGAGACAAGGCTGTTAAGAAATCATGTTAATACAAAACCACATTCTGTGTATTCGCACTTGTCCAGGTGCAGACTGAAAACTAAAAGCAGGCCAGGAATTTACTGTCAAGCAGCCCCAATTTCATACACCAAATTTGAACTGACAACATGTTTGTTGATCAACAAATCATTAATTAAAAAAAATCCATCCATTATCTGTAGCCACTTATCCTGTGCAGGGTTGCAGGCAAGCTGGAGCCTATCCCAGCTGACTATGGGTGAGAGGTGGGGTACACCCTGGACAAGTCACCACAGGGCTGACACATAGAGACAAACTACCATTCACACTCACGGTCAATTTAGAGCCACTAATTAGCCTAATCTGCATGTGTTTGGACTGTGGGAGAAACTGGAGCACCCAGAGGAAACCCACGCAGACACGGGGAGAACATGCAAACTCCACACAGAAAGGCCCTCGTTG